>NC_090657.1:199924455-200101955 GCF_040937935.1 Hyperolius riggenbachi
AATGGCTGCAGTTCCCATAGAGGAAGGTAGGCCTAACGCTATATGATTTTTCAATGCACTCCTATTATTCAAGCATAAGCAACAGTTACTAATAGCGTATTTCTTCGGGACCCCCTTTATGTAAACTCAGGATGCTATTAATCCTTGTGATGTTCTCTATAGGTATCCGGGTCATGTGCCATATGTTATGGATAGCATATGATGAATAGACTTCTGCATATAAAAAGGGGAGCTAAAGAAGCTGAACATACCCTGCAATTTTTCTAAGAAGACCGGCACTCGCCGGGACTCACCTGTCCTTTTGTATAAGCGTATTACGCTATGATGGCGGGTACTTCCGGCATTAGCAACATCCATATGCCAGGTTCCCTTGCGTGCCACTCGTCTGCCGCCACTATTTCTGCTGTTCCGGTGTTTTGAAGCAGGAACCAGGATGCTGGGAGGAGAGAGCGAGGCCATACACCGAAATCCGTCACATGATCGCAGCCTCACGTGACGCGTTTCCCCCTGCTTCAGGATTCTTCAGATAGGTAAGTACCTGCAATATAGTTTAGATAGGTAGCTCCCCCCAGTATAGGTTAGATAGGTAGGTTCCCCCAGTATAGGTTAGATAGGTAGGTACCCCCAGTATAGGCTAGATAGGTAGGTACCCCCAGTATAGGCTAGATAGGTAAGTGCCCCCAGTATCAGCTACATAGGTAGGTACCCTCCTCCCCCCATCATGGAGGAGGGAGTCAGCCGAGGGGAGAGCGACCCGACCTCTCCCTCCCTTCCTCTCCCGGGCCACCTTCCGTGCTCCCCCGATGTAGAGTAAAGCGCAGCAGGAAGCAATGTAGAGAGCAACTCACCTGCCTGCGTTCTAATCGCCGGTCACTATCCGCTGGTCTCCTCCTCTGCATAGCCGCTTATACACACTATACTTCCTGCTAAACCGGTACCCCCAAACAGGAAGTATAGTGTGTATAAGCGGCTATGCAGAGGAGGAGACCAGCGGCTAGTGACCGGCGATTGGAACTCAGGCAGGTGAGTTACTCTCTACATTTTCAATTTCACCGTGATGTTGCACTCAGTCCTCAAGTTCCTGTGTGGCTGCTGACTATGCACAGAGACAAGTCCCAGTGAAACAAATCCAATCAATTAGTCGTGCCAATGGTCCACACACTACACACGGCGTTCTACAGGATTTATTATCACTAGAGAGGTGGACGGTAAACTACTGCTTGAAGGTAGTAGAGGAAACTCCATAGTGAACTTTTGGGTGACCTAGGATACATAGAAATAGGTTTTCTCAATTATATGGATATGGATAGAGGATCCAATGGGAAGTAAAGGATTATGAATGACAGCCTGCATAACCAATGGGGATTCCAGAGATGGATGGGTGGTATTACATATTCAGCTCCACCCACCTCCATGACTATATAAGGCAGATGGGGAACCTCACTCATTTGATGGCTGACTTAGCTTGAGAGTACATCTCTCGTTTGTTGTTTTCCTTGTCTATATGTTTATAATTGGCTATATGATTCTTCTATAATGCACTTTGCACCCTAGCACTTTACTTATTCATGCCCTGACGACGGCTCTAGCTTTTATGAGCCAAAACATGTTGGTTTAGGTGGAGGTTTCTTTATTTATGTAGAATCTTATCAGCATTTGTATCTGGTAATGGGCAGAAACCCCAGGTGACCTAGCTGTATATAGGGTCTCCATGGGTGAGATACGCAATTTTTACTGCCTAACCGGATATTTGTAAAACAAACTAAAGGAAAAATAAATCAAAAAATAAAATTTATATTTTATACTATTATGAATTAAAAGTTACTTTTTAATATTGTCTCAAAACAGGGTCATAACTGTGTTTATAATGGTCCACACACGCCCAATTCAGATTGTGAGACCTTAAAAATAAAAACACAGACAAGCCGGTCTCCTCATAGTGAGTATTGCCTCAATACAGTACACCCTAGTGCCAACACACACTGCGTGAGGGTAATGGCTATCACCAAATGGCAGGGGATCACACAACCCCCTCTCAATCCCCACTCACCGGATGGCTTCTTTCAATAATTACACATCAAACATTTCATTCCGGCTGCACATAAAAATACTCTTGTATGTTTGCGTATCACAATACCCGTCCACCGACACCGGTCACCTCTCACATGCCAAGGCCGCGTCTGGTTCAGTATTCAGTTTGCGTGCGTCCTCCAAGCTCCGCCCTACACGTTTCGTCATGCACGCAAACTGAATACTGAACAAGACGCGGCCTGGGCATGTGAGAGGTGACCGGTGTCGGCGAACGGGTATTGTGATACGCAAACATACAAGAGTATTTTATGTGCAGCCGGAATGAAATGTTTGATGTGTAATTATTGAAAGAAGCCATCCGGTGAGCGGGGATTGAGAGGGGGTTGTGTGATCCTCTGCCATTTGGTGATAGCTATTACCCTCACGCAGTGTGTGTTAGCACTAGGGTGTACTGTATTGAGGCAATACTCACTATGAGGAGACCCGCTTGTCTGTGTTTTTATTTTTAAGGTCTCATAATCTAAATTGGGCGTGTGTGGACCATTGGCGCGACTAATTGATTGGATTTGCTCTCTACATTGTTTTCTGTTGCTCTCTACATTGCTTGCTGCTGCGCTTTACTCTGCATCGGAGGGGGAGCATGGAGGGCGGCCCGGGAGAGGAAGGGGGGGAGAGGTCGGGCCGCTCTCCCCACAGCTGCAGCTCCCCCTCCATCACTGCGCCCCCCCCCTCAGGGCGGCCGCACGGCCCTACAAAACGGGCCTGATCCTGACTCTATGGAAGGAGATAATAAGCCTGAGGTAGAGAATATAACCTTGTGAGACAATCATAACTATAAAGAAAAAGTAACATTAGTAAGCAGATATAAGATGGAACTGTGCCCCATTGTAGAATGGAATCTCCACTTTCACACATATCATACTTGATCAGATAATGACTCAGATGCTTCCAGCTAGTTGTTATGCCTGGTACATACACACCATGCAATTTCCCATCAGATAGACGGGTCCAAACGATGATTTCTGACAGGTCCTATCTGATCTGATTTCTGATCATGTTTCTGATGCATTTTTTGTAGAAGTTTTTGGAAAGTTTAATTGGAAAAACGATCTGAAATCAGATCGGATCTGTTCGAAATTATCAATTTGATCCGTCTATCTGAAGGAAATTGCATGGTGTGACTCAGGCATAACGCCTGTAGGATGTAGTCTTCCCAGTGAGTAAATCCTGGCACACACTTTCAATTATGATTGGCCAATCACTAACTAACCTTACCAACATGCACTATGGGATCCAACAGATATTGGATTTAATGAGCAGGTTCACACTTGGTCCGTTAACATATCTGTGGCTCTGTTTTTCAGGCCGGATCAAAACTGGAGCCACGGATACCAGTGTTAAAGATAGCAGTTCTCTTCACCCATTAAAGAAAAACAAAAAACTGATCCGACTGCGTTCAGGGGACCCGGTTTTAAAACCTGAACGGGCGGTCCGGATTTGCAACATTTTCAAGGACCCCCACTAGCTGGAGGGAGAGCGGGGATGGGTTACCCAGGTGAGGGGGGGGGGGACGACTCCCCTCCCCTCCCTGCTGCCGTTTCCATGGACTGGAAACGTCCTCTGTGGCTTTACCCTAGCCTCCGTTTTGTTTAGGTGAAAAAAAAAAAGGATCCATTTGAAACGGATTTGAACCTGAACGGACAAGTGTGGACCTAGCCATAGGTGGTATAATTGGTCAGTTATTGGCCAATCATAATTGAAAGTGTGTACCAGGCTACTAGAGTGATGATTGGCCTGCTTGGTGTTAGTAGTTTTCAGATCATGAAATCATTAGATTTGTGATCTGTTTATATAACTTTCTATTTGGCTACTAATTACCATAGTTTCTATGTACAGATCACAAATATGATTTGATGATCTGAAAACTACTAACATCAAGCTGGCCAATCATGAATCCACAGTTATGGTTACTAATGCACTTAAGGGGCCCATACACTGGTCGATTTCAGCGCGATCAGAAATCGATTCTACCAAATTCCCCATTTGATCAATTTGCAGCCGATTTCGATCGACTTGATCTATCTGACAGGATGGAAAATTTAGGTCGATCTGCAGCAGATCTACCTAAATTTTCCAACCTGTCAGATAGATCAAATCGATCGAAATCGGCCGCAAATCGATCGAATGGGGAATTTGATAGAATCGATTTCTGATCGATGGCCCATAGAGTTGCATTGGCTCTAATGGTCCAATAATGCATTTAAGGGGCCCATAAACTGGTCGATTTCAGCCATCGATCGATTCTATAGAATTGATCGATCAGAAATCAATTCTATCAAAGTCATCATTCGATCGATTTGCAGCCGTTTTTGATCGATTTGATCTATCTTACAGGATGGAAAATCTAGGTCGATCTGCTGCTGGTAGCAGATCGATAGAGTTGCATTTGATTTAATGCATTTAGATCGATTTTCAATAGATTTCATTCTGAAATCTATTGGAAATCTGTTCCTAGTGTGTGGCACACATCAGATAGATTCCTGTTAGATTGGACTTGACAGGCATCTGCCAGAAAGCTATCTGATGGTCAAATCTGCTGCAAATCTATAAGTGTATGGCCACTTTTAGATCGATTTCCAATAGATTTAATTTTGAATTTTATTGGAAACCTGTTCCTATTGTGTGGCACACATCAGATAGATTCCTGTCATATTGGACTTGACAGGCATCTGCCAGAAAGCTATCTGATGGTCAAATCTGCTGCAAATCTATAAGTGTATGGCCACCTTTACACTCAGCTCATAGGCCTGGTGCACACCAAAAACCGCTAGCAGATTTTGAAACGCTTTTTCTTATTTTTCTATGGCGTTTTGCGGATTGCTGCAGCAGATTTCAGTATAGTACATTTCATATATTGTTACAGTAAAGCTGTTACTGAACAGCTTCTGTAACAAAAACGCCGGCAAAACCGCTCTGAACAGGCGTTTTTCAGAGCGGTTTGCGTTTTTCCTATACTTAACATTGAGGCAGAAACGCATCCGAAATCAAAAAAAATGCCTCACCCCGGCATTTTTCGTTTCTGCAAAACGCCTCCCGCTCTGGTGTGCACCACCCCATTGAGATACATTGACCAAGCGGATCCGCAGCCGCAAGCGGCTGCAGAAACGCTGAAAAAGCCGCTCGGTGTGCACCAGCCCATACTCAGTGCCTAAAACTGACTGAGGCTGGGTGCACACATAACAGAGTGTGAAAGGTTGCGTTTTCTGTCATGTGTGGGGGTTTTTGTGTGTGTGTTTTAAGTACGTTTGCGGTTTTTCAAGCGTTTGTGTGCGTTTTTATGCATTTGTGTTTCGCATATACAAAACCCATATGCGGTTTGTATGCGCTTTTCAATTGCGTTTTATGCTAATCCCTAGGAGGAAAACAGGAAGTGGAAAAACATCAGAATTTTTTTTAAATAAAAAAACGCATATAAAAACACATGTAAAACGCAAACATAAAAAACGCATACCATTGCGTTCCCATTGACTTTCATTATGTGCGTTTTTTAATATTATGCAACAAAATCTGAATTTTAAAAACGCATATGCGTTTTTATATGCATTTTTTCCTGCGGCCCATCGACTTCCATTAGCGACAAAAATGCAGCGTTAGTTCTGCAACGTTAGCGTTTCTGCTAAGTGTGCACCTAACCTGTATGTTCTCTATTCTATATACTTATTCTTCCTACATGCATCCTCTATGTATAACCAGCTGAGTATTGTGAGGTCATCAGGTAATCCCAGCATCCTCTATACCCAGCTGAGTATTGTGAAGTCATCAGGTAATCCCAGCATCCTCTATACCCAGCTGAGTATTGTGAGGTCATCAGGTAATCCCAGCATCCTCTATACCCAGCTAAGTATTGTGAGGTCATCAAGTAATCCCAGCCAGCATCCTCTATACCCAGCTGAGTATTGTGAGGTCATCAGGTAATCCCAGCATCCTCTATACCCAGCTAAGTATTGTGAGGTCATCAAGTAATCCCAGCATCCTCTATACCCAGCTGAGTATTGTGAGGTCATCAGGTAATCCCAGCATCCTCTATACCCAGCTGAGTATTGTGAGGTCATCAGGTAATCCCAGCATCCTCTATACCCAGCTGAGTATTGTGAGGTCATCAGTTAATCCCAGCATCCTCTATACCCAGCTGAGTATTGTGAGGTCATCAGGTAATCCCTGCATCCTCTATACCCAGCTGAGTATTGTGAGTAGGGCTGAACGATTTTCGGTTTAAAACCGAAAATCGCGATGAGGGGGTTGACGATCTTCAGATCGTCAAAGTGTCGGTTTTGCTGCGATTTTTGGAGACACTGGTACCTACTCCTCTCCCAGCCCCCTCCTTCTCTCCTGGCCCCCTCCTCCAGCAAGTTCTTATCCCGTTTGGCTTCACTGCATTAAACTGCTGCGCGGTAAGCAGTGGTGAACAAGCAGCGAGTGTTGCCGAGTATTGCGGGGCCTGAATCAGGAAGTGTGACATCACTTCCTGGCGCCCACCGTTACCAAGCAACACTCGCTGCCTGTTCACCGCGGCTCACCGCGCGACACTCTAATGCGGTGAAGCCGCATGGAATCAGAACTTGCTGGAGGAGGGGGCCGGGAGAGAAGGAGGGGGCCGGGAGAGAAGCAGGTACCATCGTGAGGGGGATCTGCCTATATACACGAACAGGAAGGGGGGGGGGGGGGGAGGAGTGTATCTGCCTATACTAAAGGGGGGGGATCTGGCTATATATGCTAAAGAGGGGGATTAGGCTATATACATTAAGCCGGGGAAGGGGGGGGGACTGCCTATATACACACTAAAGGGGATCTACACTAATGGGAAGTGGGGAAGTGTGTCTGCCTATACTAAAGGGGAGATATGGCAATATAAGCTAAAGTGGGGGATCTGCCTATACTAAAGGGGGATCTAGCTATATACATTAAGGGGGGACGGACTGCCTATGTACACTAAAGGGGTGGTCTGGCTAAAGGGAGGGTAAAGAATCTGCCTATATACACTAAAGGCTCATACACACATCAGACCATAGTCTTTGGAAAATGAAAGATCACAGACCAATCTTCCCACCCTTCATGTAGTATGAGAGCCATACTCTACACAGTCTATTCTATGGAGCTGAACTCCACATCAGAAAAAAAATCTTTGCAAGATGCTGCACACACAGATGCTGTACAGACACAAAAGATCAGTATCTGCAAAAGATCTGTTCCTGCCAAAAATCTATTCCTGCAAATTGCAATGATAGTCTATGAGATCTGCAGATCATCATACACACATGATTTAACTGACATTCATCTGCAGATCAAGCAATCATCTGCAGATCTGAAAATCCATCCTGGTGGATCTGATCTGCAGATGAATGTCAGTTAAATCATGTGTGTATGATGATCTGCAGATCTCATAGACTATCATTGCAGTTTGCAGGAATAGATTTTTGGCAGGAACAGATCTTTTGCAGATACTGATCTTTTGTGTCTGTACAGCATCTGTGTGTGCAGCATCTTGCAAAGATTTTTTTCTGATGTGGAGTTCAGCTCCATAGAATAGACTGTGAAGGTATGGCTCTCATACTACATGAAGGGTGGTAAGATTGGTCTGTGATCCTTCATTTTCAAAAGACTATAGTCTGATGTGTGTATGTGGCCTAAGGGGGGGGGGGGGGGGGATCTGGCTATATGTACACTAAAGGGGGAATCTAGCAATATACACTTAAGGGGGATCAGCCTATATACACTAAAGGTGTGTGTGACTGTGTATGTGTGGGGGGAGGCGGGGGGATCTGGTTACACTAAAGGGGATCAGGATGGCTACCCTGAACTGCGGCACCATACACTGGCTACCCTGTACTGCAATACCAACACTGGCTAACCTGTACTGCGGTACCTAAACAGGCTAACCTGCACTGCGGTACCTAAACAGGCTAACCTGCACTGCGGTACCTATAGCTGGCTTATCTATACTGGGGCACCTATAGTTAGCTAACCTTTACTGGGAAACCTATAGCTGGCTAAACTATACTGGGGGCATTGTGAATTTAGTGCTAAAGCTCGATTTGAAGAAAATCGTGAAAAAAATCGAAATCGCAATTTTTGAGAGAAAAATCGCAATTTCATTTTTTTCCTAAAATCGTGCAGCCCTAATTGTGAGGTCATCCCAGCATCCTCTATAGTCAGCTGAGTATTGTGAGGTCATCAAGTAATCCCAGCATCCTCTATCTATACCCATCTGAGTATTGTGAGGTCATCAGGTAATCCCAGCATCCTCTATACCCAGCTGAATATTGTGAGGTCATCCCAGCATCCTCTATACCGAGCTGAGTATTGTGAGGTCATCAGGTAATCCCAGCATCCTCTATACCCAGCTGAGTATTGTGAGGTCATCAGGTAATCCCAGCATCCTCTATACCCAGCTGAGTATGGTGAGGTTATCAGGTAATCCCAGCATCCTCTATCTATACCCATCTGAGTATTGTGAGGTCATCAGGTAATCCCAGCATCCTCTATACCCAGCTGAGTATTGTGAGGTCATCCCAGCATCCTCTATACCCATTTGAGTATTGTGAGGTCATCAGGTAATCCCAGCATCCTCTATTTATACCCATTTGAGTATTGTGAGGTCATCAGGTAATCCCAGCAACCTCTATTTATACCCATCTGAGTATTGTGAGGTCATCAGGTAATCCCAGCATCCACTATACCCAGCTAAGTATTGTGAGGTCATCAGGTAATCCCAGCATCCTCTATACCCAGCTGAGTATTGTGAGGTCATCAAGTAATCCCAGCATCCTCTATCTATACCCATTTGAGTATTGTGAGGTCATCAGTTAATCCCAGCATCCTCTATACCCAGCTGAGTATTGTGAGGTCAACCCAGCATCCTCTATACCCAGCTGAGTATTGTGAGGTCATCAGGTGGGAAAAAAACAGCTGTCACTGATCAGTCAAGTTTTCATCTGGAAAGACAATTTACAGCATGCCAGTACTGTTTGCATGTAATTGATAATGTATTCTGTACCAGGGAATTGATTAAATTGTCTTCTATTCATAATTCACACTGATGTAATGATTACTGAGTGAGGTTTGTTGGCTTTTTTTGTATATAACGACTTTGCTTTACCTTTTCAATAAAACAAAAAAAAATACATATATGATTTTTTATTAGTTATTTGTCAGGTATATATAGCCATCATTTCTGATATCATTTGGTACATCTGCTTACATTACTATTTCTCTGGCTACTATATATATATATATATCGCTTTTATTACCATAATTGCTGTATTGAAATCCTTATGTGACGCTCTATGATTGTTGTTTAAATAATAAAAAAAAAGAATAATTACTAAAACATTCCTTCCGTTTTGACATCGGAGTTGCGATCAGCGGCAGAGGCGCCCCGCTCGGCTCAGCTCAGCTGTCCCTAGGCGAATGCCTCGCTCCCGCAGCGGACCTCTTTTAAAAAGCCACAGAGCGGACCACGTTGAGAACAGACACAGCCCCTGCACGCAGCTGTGCCACACTTGTGCTTCTTCTCCTGCCTCTTCGCGGGGTTTTCAGGCGATCGGTGACCCCCCAAACCCGGGACCACCCGCATATCTCCATCTCCGGACTCCCCCCGAAGACCCGAATAGGAATCCCGGAGGAATGTCGCCGCTTTCATGTGGGAATCCCCCGATCCATGGGCGCCCCCTGGCGGTCACAGCACTAGCGGCGGGGATACGGCTGTTCAAGGGCAGATTGCGGGGGTGAGAGGAGGCAGAGAGGGGAGATAGCTGCTGGGGATGGAGGAGGGCTCTCCGGCAGACACTGTATTGCTAATTGGGGCCTCCAGGGGGCGGTGATGGGGAGCTGTGAGCAGTGTTGTGTGATTGGAAAAGCACAGAGCCTGTCACGTGACCCCGGAGCTGTCGGCACTGGAAGCTCAGATGTGGCTCTGTCACCATAGAGGATCACGTGCAGAGGGGAGGGGCTCTGGCACATCCCCCCGACCCCCACATGCCTTTTTTCTACATACAACAAAGGTGGCTCCGATAAGCTCCGCCCCCGGCCGCGATAAGCTCCGCCCCCAATCCAGGACACTTTGGAGAGGCAGCCCTGACAGGAATTTGGGAGCAGGTGAGAATGTGCATCCCTGATAGCAGCACCCACATTGATCTCCCCCCCCCTTCACCCTCAGTGACCCCTCCTCCCCCCAGCACCCATAGTAACTTATCCTTCATTAATACACCCACACTGACCTCTTCCCCTATCACCCACACTGACCCCTCCCCCCCCAGCACCCACAGTAACTTCTCCCTCATCCACCCCCCTCACACACACACACACACACTGACCTCTCCCTCCACCCACACTATCCTCTCCATCACCCACACTGACCTTTCCCTCCCACCAGCACCCACACTGACCTCTCCCTCCCCCACCCCCCACACTAACCTCTCTCACCCCCCACAATCCACACTGACCTCTCCCTTCCCTGACAACCACACTGACCTCTCCCTTCCCCTACCACTCACACTAACCTCTCCCACCCCCCAGAACCCACACTGACCTCTCCCTTACCCGACAACCACACTGACCTCTCCCTTCCCCCACCCCCTACACTAACTTCTCCCTTCCCCAACAACCACACTGACCTGTCCCTCCCCCGACACCCACACAGACCCCCTGCCAGCACCCATCCTGACCTCTCCCTCCTCCCAGCACCTACACGGAGTTCTCCCTCCTCCAGCACAAGTGGCATAGCAATTACCATAGGAGCCATAGTAGCTGCTATGGCGGCCTTAGCCAAGGGCCCTATTCTCTTTTCTGGCGATAGGGGGGTCTGCTGCGAGCCTCATGGAGACCCGTGGCGGTCCCCCTGAAGTGTACAGCTAGCAAAGGGGGGACATTTCACCCTGGGCCGGCTTCACCGATGCAATAGAAAATACAGCTGTAACACTGCGACCACTCAATTAGCTCCGCCCCTACCTCTGTACCAGTCCACCTGGCTGTCATGCTTACTGCTTTCTGTGTTGGGTGCCAGGGATGTGATGCTCCTGTCATGCTCCTGCTATTTGCTGCTGTGGTGCTGTGCTCTGCCCCTCCGTCCTGGAACTTTCAATCTGGAAACCGTGGCGCAAGTGCCACATGTAACATTGCTGTATTTTCCCTATGGGCTAAAGTGCTGCGTTTTCCATATGGTCTAATGTGCTGCATTTTATATATTGGCTAACGTGCTGCATTTTATATATTGGCTATAGTGCTGCATTTTATATATTGGCTAACGTGCTGCATTTTATATATGGGCCAATATGCTGCATTTTATATATGGACTAACATGCTGCATTTTGTTTATTGGCTAACATGCTGAATTTTATATATATGTCAATATGCTGCATTTTGTTTATTGGCTAAGATGCTGCATTTTATTTTAGGGCTAACATTGCTGCATTTTGTATATGGTCTAAAATGCTGCTTTTCCATATGCAATGTGCTGCATTTTGTATATTGGCTAACGTGCTGCATTTTATATATGGACCAATATGCTGCATTTTGTATATTGGCGAAGATGCTGCATTTTGTATATTGGCGAAGATGCTGCATTTTGTATAGTGGCTAAAATGCTGCATTTTATATCAGGGCTAATTTTATATATGGGCTAACGTGCTGCATTTTTTTATACGGGCTAACGTGCTGCATTTTGTACATGGGCTAACGTGCTGCATTTTTTATACGGACAAACGTGCTGCATTTTGTACATGGGCTAACGTGCTGCATTTTTTATACGGACAAACGTGCTGCATTTTGTATACGGGCAAACGTGCTTCATTTTGTATACGGGCTAACGTGCTGCATTTTGTATACGGGCTAACGTGCTGCATTTTGTATACGGGCTAACGTGCTACATTTTGTATATGGGCAAACATGCTGCATTTTGTATATGGGCTAATGTGCTGCATTATGTATATGGGCTAACGTACTGCATTTTGTATATGGGCTAACATGCTGCATTTTGTATATGGGCTAACATGCTGCATTTTGTATATGGGCTAATGTGCTGCATTATGTATATGGGCTAACGTGCTGCATTTTGTATATGGGCTAACATGCTGCATTTTGTATATGGGCTAACGTGCTGCATTTTGTATATGGGCTAACGTGCTGCATTATGTATATGGGCTAACGTGCTGCATTATGTATATGGGCTAACGTGCTGCATTTTGTTTATGGGCTAATGTGCTACATTTTGTATATGGGCTAATGTGCTGCATTATGTATACGGGCTAACGTGCTGCATTTTGTATATGGGCTAACGTGCTGCATTTTGTATATGGGCTAACGTGCTGCATTTTGTATATGGGCTAACGTGCTGCATTTTGTATATGGTCTAACGTGCTGCATTTTGTATATGGGCTAACGTGCTGCATTTTGTATATGGGCTAACGTGCTGCATTTTGTATATGGGCTAACGTGCTGCATTTTGTATATGGGCTAACATGCTGCATTTTCTGTATGGGCTAATGTGCTGCATTTTGTATATGGTTTAAGATGCTGCATTTTCTATATGGGCTAACGTGCTCATTTTATTTTTGGGCTTACCTATTTATTTTCTATATAGGCTAATGTGCTGCATTTTCCGTACGGTCTAACGTGCTGCATTTTATATATGGACTGCATTTTTTATATGGGCTTACGTGCTACATTCTCTATATGGGCTAACATGCTGCATCCCGGGCGCCATCTTGTCTCCCCCCTCCTCACCTTCCTCGTTATGGCGTCTGTGGGTGGATCGCGCTATATAGCGGTCCATAAAAGGCTGGGTGGTGAGTGAGGGTTTCCTTTTGCCTCCGGGCTGGGATTTGCAGCTGTGGGGGCACTTTAGCTGCGCGTTAGGCCGGTAAGAGCGGGCACGGATCGCAGAGCTCTGTTCTCTTCCTCCTCACATCCAGGCGCCGGAACCGGAAGTACCTCCTTGCTTTCTAGAGGCTGAGGGGGTGTAGCAGCGTTGGAAGTTCCTATGAAAATATCTTGGGGTGGGGTGGAATTTTTGGAGAAATGTGTCTCCCAGAGGCAAATAATGTCTGGAGAACATTTTTGGTAGTCGATGAAGGCTTTCTGTCTCTTTATAGGCGAGTTAAGGCCCTTAGGGTTATGAGATAATATTTTAAATGAGGCCATAAGTAGTTCTGAAGGTAGGGCTTAGATAGATTAAGTCCAGGTGGGGTAGGGTG
This sequence comes from Hyperolius riggenbachi, assembly GCF_040937935.1. Classification (NCBI taxonomy): domain Eukaryota; kingdom Metazoa; phylum Chordata; class Amphibia; order Anura; family Hyperoliidae; genus Hyperolius; species Hyperolius riggenbachi. The sequence goes on from NC_090657.1 coordinate 199,937,736, forward strand.
GTTTAGCTGCTGCACCTCCTAAACCATTTATATAAACCAGCAAACATATAAGTGCTATTGCAAATACTTGATGCACTTAGTAATTGGAAACTGTATAACATGAAACCAAAACAACAAAAATAGTGAGGGACCATTAGGGTCTCAAAACAAGGCAAATGACCTTCAGCAATGAAGTGCGTAAACAGAATGATTAAGGATCTGAGTATGCAATCCATCAGGCTACGTTTCCACTTGAGCAGGTGCGGAAAACATGTCAACGAATCCACATGCGGTTGCGGATTCGTTCATGCCACACTGACCTCTCCCTTCCCCTACCACTCACACTAACCTCTCCCACCCCCCACAACCCACACTGACCTCTCCCTTACCCGACAACCACACTGACCTCTCCCTTCCCCCACCCCCTACACTAACTTCTCCCTTCCCCAACAACCACACTGACCTGTCCCTCCCCCGACACCCACACAGACCCCCTGCCAGCACCCATCCTGACCTCTCCCTCCTCCCAGCACCTACACGGAGTTCTTCCTCCTCCAGCACAAGTGGCATAGCAATTACCATAGGAGCCATAGTAGCTGCTATGGCGGCCTTAGCCAAGGGCCCTATTCTCTTTTCTGGCGATAGGGGGGTCTGCTGCGAGCCTCATGGAGACCCGTGGCGGTCCCCCTGAAGTGTACAGCTAGCAAAGGGGGGACATTTCACCCTGGGCCGGCTTCACCGATGCAATAGAAAATACAGCTGTAACACTGCGACCACTCAATTAGCTCCGCCCCTACCTCTGTACCAGTCCACCTGGCTGTCATGCTTACTGCTTTCTGTGTTGGGTGCCAGGGATGTGATGCTCCTGTCATGCTCCTGCTATTTGCTGCTGTGGTGCTGTGCTCTGCCCCTCCGTCCTGGAACTTTCAATCTGGAAACCGTGGCGCAAGTGCCACATGTAACATTGCTGTATTTTCCCTATGGGCTAAAGTGCTGCGTTTTCCATATGGTCTAATGTGCTGCATTTTATATATTGGCTAACGTGCTGCATTTTATATATTGGCTATAGTGCTGCATTTTATATATTGGCTAACGTGCTGCATTTTATATATGGGCCAATATGCTGCATTTTATATATGAACTAACATGCTGCATTTTGTTTATTGGCTAACATGCTGAATTTTATATATATGTCAATATGCTGCATTTTGTTTATTGGCTAAGATGCTGCATTTTATTTTAGGGCTAACATTGCTGCATTTTGTATATGGTCTAAAATGCTGCTTTTCCATATGCAATGTGCTGCATTTTGTATATTGGCTAACGTGCTGCATTTTATATATGGACCAATATGCTGCATTTTGTATATTGGCGAAGATGCTGCATTTTGTATATTGGCGAAGATGCTGCATTTTGTATAGTGGCTAAAATGCTGCATTTTATATCAGGGCTAATTTTATATATGGGCTAACGTGCTGCATTTTTTTATACGGGCTAACGTGCTGCATTTTGTACATGGGCTAACGTGCTGCATTTTTTATACGGACAAACGTGCTGCATTTTGTACATGGGCTAACGTGCTGCATTTTTTTATACGGACAAACGTGCTGCATTTTGTATACGGGCAAACGTGCTTCATTTTGTATACGGGCTAACGTGCTGCATTTTGTATACGGGCTAACGTGCTGCATTTTGTATACGGGCTAACGTGCTGCATTTTGTATACGGGCTAACGTGCTACATTTTGTATATGGGCAAACATGCTGCATTTTGTATATGGGCTAATGTGCTGCATTATGTATATGGGCTAACGTACTGCATTTTGTATATGGGCTAACATGCTGCATTTTGTATATGGGCTAACATGCTGCATTTTGTATATGGGCTAATGTGCTGCATTATGTATATGGGCTAACGTGCTGCATTTTGTATATGGGCTAACATGCTGCATTTTGTATATGGGCTAACGTGCTGCATTTTGTATATAGGCTAACGTGCTGCATTATGTATATGGGCTAACGTGCTGCATTATGTATATGGGCTAACGTGCTGCATTTTGTTTATGGGCTAATGTGCTACATTTTGTATATGGGCTAATGTGCTGCATTATGTATACGGGCTAACGTGCTGCATTTTGTATATGGGCTAACGTGCTGCATTTTGTATATGGGCTAACCTGCTGCATTTTGTATATGGTCTAACGTGCTGCATTATGTATATGGGCTAATGTGCTGCATTTTGTATATGGGCTAACGTGCTGCATTTTGTATATGGGCTAATGTGCTGCATTTTGTATATGGGCTAACATGCTGCATTTTGTATATGGGCTAACGTGCTGCATTTTGTATATGGGCTAACATGCTGCATTTTCTGTATGGGCTAATGTGCTGCATTTTATATATGGTTTAAGATGCTGCATTTTCTATATGGGCTAACGTGCTCATTTTATTTTTGGGCTTACCTATTTATTTTCTATATAGGCTAATGTGCTGCATTTTCCGTACGGTCTAACGTGCTGCATTTTATATATGGACTGCGTTTTTTATATGGGCTTACGTGCTACATTCTCTATATGGGCTAACATGCTGCATCCCGGGCGCCATCTTGTCTCCCCCCTCCTCGCCTTCCTCGTTATGGCGTCTGTGGGTGGATCGCGCTATATAGCGGTCCATAAAAGGCTGGGTGGTGAGTGAGGGTTTCCTTTTGCCTCCGGGCTGGGATTTGCAGCTGTGGGGGCACTTTAGCTGCGCGTTAGGCCGGTAAGAGCGGGCACGGATCGCAGAGCTCTGTTCTCTTCCTCCTCACATCCAGGCGCCGGAACCGGAAGTACCTCCTTGCTTTCTAGAGGCTGAGGGGGTGTAGCAGCGTTGGAAGTTCCTATGAAAATATCTTGGGGTGGGGTGGAATTTTTGGAGAAATGTGTCTCCCAGAGGCAAATAATGTCTGGAGAACATTTTTGGTAGTCGATGAAGGCTTTCTGTCTCTTTATAGGCGAGTTAAGGCCCTTAGGGTTATGAGATAATATTTTAAATGAGGCCATAAGTAGTTCTGAAGGTAGGGCTTAGATAGATTAAGTCCAGGTGGGGTAGGGTGGTTTAGCTGCTGCACCTCCTAAACCATTTATATAAACCAGCAAACATATAAGTGCTATTGCAAATACTTGATGCACTTAGTAATTGGAAACTGTATAACATGAAACCAAAACAACAAAAATAGTGAGGGACCATTAGGGTCTCAAAACAAGGCAAATGACCTTCAGCAATGAAGTGCGTAAACAGAATGATTAAGGATCTGAGTATGCAATCCATCAGGCTACGTTTCCACTTGAGCAGGTGCGGAAAACATGTCAACGAATCCACATGCGGTTGCGGATTCGTTCATGTTTGTATGCGGATTTTCACGCGGTTTGCAGTAAGCGATTTTAACCCTGTCGATGCCGGTATGCACTAACATGGGTTTTTAAACGAAAATGCTTGCGATTTTCCTATTAATTACATTACCAGCGAATCGCGCGCGTGTGTGCGGCAGGTAAATTCTGATGGTTCTGCTGTGCAGATTTTTTCTGCACAGCAAACCGCGCAGATTTTTAGCTTAGTGGAAACAGGCCCAATAACTATAATGGGTTATGCCAATCTGCATGCAGAAAATGCATGCAGATTTACTGTGGTGGAAACGGGCTTACAGGATACCACAGCCAACAGGGTGTGGTGTAATAGAAGCTGCAATGTGTTGGGAAAGAAATACACATACTTACCGCTGCCCTCGTTCCCTGCCGTCGGGACCCGCTCGTCTCCTACAGCTGCCGGTACCGGCCCGACTCTCTTGACCTTTCACCCGGACATCCCTATACTCTTCGCTTCTGCCTTCACATCATGACGGCAGAAGTACGGACACTCCCCCGCCTCCTCCTCTCCCAGCGTGTGCGCTCCAGTATAAAGCTAGCGTGACATGCTAGCTGGAGTAGCGATGGGAGCGGCGATTTGGTGACAGAGCGGAGGGGGAGTGAGTTGGGATGGATGGGGGAAGTGGGCACTTTCAATAATAATAAGTGCTGCTGGGGACAGGAAGGGTACTAGTGGGGACAGGAAGGGTGCTGCTGGGGGAGGGAAAAGCCAATGTAGGTGCTGGGGGAGGGAGGGGTCAGTGTGGGTGCTGGGGGAGACAGGATCACTGCAGTGCTAATGCTGGGGAGGGAGAGTTCAGTATGGGTCCTAGGTGGAGGGAAAGGTTCCTGTGGGTGCAAGGTTGAGGGAGAGGACACTGGATGTTGGGGGAGGGAGAGGTCACTGCTCTCAGAGAGACACCATCTTACTTGCTCCCACACAGCTGTGGGGATGGTTATACTAGGATTCCTGTATGACCTCTTGACTCCAAAGTGTCCCAGATGGGGTGGAGCTTCCTGTGGGTGTGGGTGGGGCTTACAGCAGGAATGGGTGGTGCTATCACAGCCAGAGGCGGAGCTTAATTTTTACAGCTAAAGGGGCCTTTTTATGGGAATTTAAAGAGGGGGTGCTTGGGCGTGTATTACCGCGACTCTGTAATTTTAGCCTAATCACAGCACTCAGACACAAGATACTGTTGATATTATGCAACAAAAATATTTACCGTATATTCCGGCATATAAAACGACTGGGCATATAAGACGACCCCCCAACTTTACCAGTTAGAATATAGAGTTTGGCATATACTCGCCGTATAAGACTACCCTTTTTCCAACGCACACCAAATTAAAAAAATTCATATAGTGGTGCTATGTATGAACAGATATTGGTGCTGTACTGTATGTGGTACCCAATATATAACAGTATACAGAATACTGACTGGTTGGATTGGTCAACTCTCCCTCTCCCTAAGTGGATTGGTCAGCTCTCCTTGTCTACCTGTTTATCAGAGCAGTATGGAAAAATAGATTGCGCTGTGCCCATAAAACACGCCTCTTTCACCCCTCTGGCCCACCCTTGTATCCTATTTACCTCCTTCTCTGCCTCTCAGACCTTGCACATGTGCCCCTGCGCCGCTTCACTACAGTCCTCAGCAGCGAGATGTGAGAGGCGGTAACAGGATAGGGAGTATCACCCAGCATCAATGACACCCAGCGTATGAGACGACCCCTGACTTTTCAGAAGATTTTCAAAGGTTAAAAAGTAGTCTTATATGCCAGAATATACAGTATATACATAGTATTTACTCCAGAAAGTGCAATGCGTTTTGCAGGCATATCCCGCTTCCTTAGGCTATAAACAGAGCATATACAGTAACTTGTGCAAGTCTGGTATCAAGCCTAGCGTCTCTGTCAAAAGCATTGTCAGGGCCCCTAGGGGGCACTCTTACTGTAAGCTGTAACGCAGGACAGGAAGAAGTTTGTAGGTGCAGCGCGTGGATCGTGGCAAAGTGAGTATTTGATGACCCTTCAGCGGCAGCACGTGGGGAAGACGAGTCCCTCAGCCCCTCAGAGGCCACGGGCCCAGTCACACAGATGACTACTGCGACCGTGGCCCCTCCCTACGCCCCTGGATCATGTGACTTTTTTTCCCAACTCTACAGGCAAACAGGCTCCTAATTCACACTGCATGCATGTTCCTAAAATGTTGGGTAACACACCATTGAGATAGGGTGGGGATATGAGTGTGAGCAGGCATGGTGGTTAGCATGCTCACCTTTCAGTGCTGGATATCCAGTTTGAATCCCAGACACAGCACTATCTGCACAAAGTTTTTATGTTCTCTCCATGTCTGTGCGGGTTTCCTCCGAGCACTCTAGTTTCCTCCAATATCCAAAAAACATACAGAAAATGTAACTGCATCACCCTTAAACTGGCCCTAGAGTATGATCCATAAACTAATACAGAGATATGACTATGGTAGGGATTAGATTGTGAGCCCCTCTGAGGGACAGTTAAGAAACAAGACTGTACTCTGTACAGCACTGTGGAAGATGTCGGTGCTATAGAAGTACTAAATAATAACAATAAGATGAGGCAGCCTCTCTGCTAACGTGTTGTCAGCTCCTGTGTGTCCTGCAGAAGTAATTGCACAATGGGCTCTATTCTCAAAGACTTCCCGCATGCGGTAAAGTACATGCGGGAAGTTTACGACCAAAATTACCGTTAAGTTGAAATTCTCAAAATGTTCCGCATGTTTTTTCCACATGCGGAAAAAGTGCGGTAAAAATGCGGGATTCATGCGGAAAAATTTCCGCAAAACTCGGTATTTTCCGCAATAAAAATCAATTCTCAAAAATGTTCAGGCGCATCATTTCATCGTTCTTTACCGATTTTTTTTTTTTTTTTTTATCACCTACAAATAGTAGGTGATATATTCCGCATCCCATTGACTTTAATGAAGTGTGGAGGCTTAAGGGCTGTGCTTGGTGGACTTTAATTTTTTTTTTTTTTTAAACATTTTTTCATGCGACCTTTTTACCGCATGATTCCCGCATGAATAATGGCTGTTTCCACCTCTTTTTTCCCGCATGCGGAAAACATGCTGAAAATATTAGTGAATGTGGAAAAAATGCGGAGTTTACCGCTGGCGGGAATATAGCAGTAAAATTTCGCTGAAAATTTGGCTCTTTGTGAATAGAGCCCAATGTGTGACCCTACATTGGCTAAGAAGCCATATGCAATCCAGGTGCTGCTTGGTTTTAGGATACTTGCCTTTTTCACTCTTGATGCAAAAAAACCTTTGATTTATCATGCCCTTTTGAGGAAACATTAGTGACGGAGGAGGAGTCCAGGGAGTGAAAGGTGGATATGGAGAAAAGATATCCCTTGGGTGAAAGGACTTTCACTAGAGAAATGTGGGCTAATGGAACAGCAGTGCATATATTATTTGTGAAATTGTGAGTGATCAGTCTATGGGAAAGTCTCACTGTAGGAAGCGCTGCATACATTTTGTATATGCATAAACAACAGGGATTATCGTAATCTGCTAATTACGATTACCGTATTTTTCAGACTTTAAGACTCCTGACCATAAGACGCACCTAGATTTAGAGCATAAGAACCAGGGGAAAAAATATATACTAAACCTGGTGCATCCACGGTGAAGGGGCATCTTGTGGATTATGCCCCCTTTGTGCCTCACGCCCCCTTGTACCTTGTGTCTCCCTGTGTCATCCGTTTGTCCCCTTGTGTCCTCCTCTGAATGGGCACAGTACAGGGAGACCCCGACATTGCGGCGGGTTGGAGGTTTGTATTGGTAGGCGTTCACAAGTCAGGAACTCCCTGCATTTGGACTATAAGATGCAGTGAGTCTTATAGTCCCAAAAAAATACAGTACGCAAAATTTCACGTAAAATTTAGCACCTACGGCCACGCGTAATAATATGTAAATTCAATTTTCGATTTTGTTATCCATTTGTAATTTCACGTAATTATGTGTCATCTTGCATAATTTCATGCCAAATTTAGCGATTAATAACAAAGCCCGCATGCGACGTTAAGGAGAATAGTGGGAACAAGTAAAAAAAAAAATCATAAGACCTTGGTAGTTTTTGAGAAAATTGATTTAAAAATTCAGAGAAAAAATGTTTTTAAACTCTTTAAAATTATATTGTGCTGTGCTATATTTTAACCACTTACCACTCTGGCAGCGGAACATCTACGCCTTGCAGGAGGACTATTTCTCTCCAGGGACATAGATATACGCCTCCCGCTGCGATCGCTGCTGTGTGTGCTCCCGCTTGCGCTCTTGTCATAGCCTGTTAGTAGACAGGTCAATGAATAGGAACACAATTCTTTTTTTTTTTTCCAGTTTTTCTTATTTTTCCTCTTGAAATGCATTTAGAATAACATAATACTTAGCAAAATGTAGCACCCAAAGGAAGCCTAATCAGTGGCGAAAAAAACCAAGATTTTTTTCATTTCGTTGTGATAAGTAGTGATGAAAGTTATTGGCGAATGAAAGGGAGGAGCGCTGAAAGGTGAAAATTGCTCTGGTCCATAAGGGGGAAAACTCTCAGTGGAGAAGTGGTTAAAGGGAACCTAAAGTGACACTAAGGTCCCCAGTTTAACTTACCTGGGGCTTCTTCCAGCCACCTGTAGTCGTCCTGGTACAGTACCTTGCTGTCTTCCGCCCTTCTCCCTTCAGCTGCTGTGCCCATCTGAAAGCTGCAAACTTTAAATTACGCAAAATTGTGAAATGACCAGAATCGTGAAATTGGGAAAATTACAGATCCTGATTATGGTTACGAACAAAATTAAAGGGGATCCAGAACAGGTTAAAAAATAAAATGTACTCTTACCTGGGGCTTCCTCCAGCCCATCGTAGGCTGCAAGGTCCCCTGGCATCATCCTGGCCCCATGTCCTGGTCCCGGCTCCAGTTACACGATGACTTCGGCCTGAAGTCGTCAGGTATGCTTCCCGCTGTGGACGATTGCGGCATTGCGTTATCCGGCTATGGGTCATCATGCCGGCCAGCGTGAGAGTCCTGCTCATGTGTGGTTCAATCTTACAGAACCGCACATGTGCAGGACTCTCATGCCAGCCGCCTTGATGACGTGATCGTCCGCAGCGGGAAGCAGACCTGACAACTTCAGGCCGAAGTCGTCGTGTAATCGGAGCCGGGACCAGGGAAGGAGCCAGGAGGACGCCGGGGGACCTCGCAGCTTACGGTGGGCTGGAGGAAGCTCCAGGTAAGTGTAAATTTTGTTTTTATAACCTGTTCAGTGTCCCTTTTAATTACATTTTTTTCTGAAATCTCATATTACAATGCAATATTACAATTATGTGAAATCACTAATGAACAATTTTCCTTCCTGAACAGTTCATCAGAAAGCATGCTGGATACAAACACCTGCTCCAAAAAGCCCTGCGCCAGCGTGCCATGAACGCTCTTGGAGGACAGCGGCATTGGGAATGCAGCAACAGGTAACGCATAGAAGCGGTTAATAGTGCTTTGTTTTGTATTTATTAAATCAAATTAAAATCACTTTTTCCTGGCAAATAAATTATCATGGGATAACCATGAAAGAGGCTGTGCATGCGTGGGGGCACACAAAAGCCACCGCACTTTGAAAGGAGGACCATAAAAGAACTGGTGTACTACCATTCAAGTAGCACTTAATGATTGGTATATTGGATGGAAATTTGAAATGGAAGGTAACATTATCTTCTATTAGTAAGATAAAAAGTTCATGGTCTATTAAAAAAACAAAAACCTACTTCATCAACTGAAAACAGAGGTATATGGAGGCTGCCATTTTTATTTCCTTTTAAGCAATACCAGCTGCTTGGCAGCCCTGCTAATCCTCTGCCTCTAATACTTTCAGCCATAGACCCCAAACAAGCATTATTGTCAGATCTGACAGATTAGCTGCATGCTTGTTTCTGGTGTTATTCAGATACTTCTGCAGGAAAACAGACCAGCAGTGCTGCCAGGTAACTGGTATTGTTTAAAAGGAAATAAACATGGCAGCTTCTATAGGGCTTGATTCACAAAAGCGTGATAACTCGGTTATCACGCCTAAAAGCTTTGCACGTGCAAACAAGGGTGCTAAGTAGTTCGCACGTGCAGAGCAGCTTTTCACTGCCGTGCTAACACTTAGCACGCTTTAGTGAATCTAGCCCCTAGTCTTCTCGGTTGTCCTTTAACCACCCTGTCGGTAATGACGAGCCTGGCTGCTGAAAGTGGTGATGACGAGTTAGGCTCGTCAATACTGCCAGGGAGTTTCTCTGCACCGCCCACTCCACTTTTCCCTCATCAGAGGGATTCCCCAGGATGGCTGGATGCCTGTCTGCACGCTGTGGGTAGCGATCTGTGCTACCCCCAGCGTGCAGAACTAGCATCCAGCCATCCTGGGGAATCCCTGTGCAGCCAGCGGGGCAGAGTATGTGCTGGCTATGCGGGCGGGTGGGAGATCCCCCTTCTATGTGTGCGGATGCCCAAGTGGGGGCACCCCCTTCTAAGCGGGGGGGGGGGGGGAATTACTCCTTCTATGCGGGCGGATGTCTGGGTGAGGGATCCCCTACTTTGGGGATCCCCTTTCTATGCGGCGTGCTGTGTGTCCCCCTCCTCCCATCTCCGCCCTCACGATCCCCCTCCCCCCCCCCTTGCGGCGGCAGCAGCACTTCCTCCTCCATTGCCGAAGTCCCGGTCTGTGTAGTTACAGTACGAGGCTTGGTGACGTCACCAAGCCTCGTACTGTAACTACACAGAGAATGAGACTTCGGCAATGGAGGAGGAAGTGCCCCAGCCGCAGCAGGAGAGAGCCCTCGGGTGAGTAGATCCCACCTCAAGGTGCTTCAGTGCTTCAGACAAGGAGAGGGGGGGGGGGAGAGGCAGGATCAGGGGGCAGGGGGGGATTGTGAGGGAGGAGATGGGAGGAGGGGGACACCCACAGCATGCCGGATAGAAAGGGCATCCCCCAAAGTAGGGGGATCCCCCACCCAGACATCCGCCCGCATAGAAGGGGTATTCCTCCCCGCTTAGAAGGGGGAGCCCCCACTCGGCCATCAGCACACATAGAAGGGGGATCCCCCACCCACAAACCTGGCTCACTATACATCTGCCTACCTATTCATCTGCCTACCTATACATCTGGCTCACTATGCATCTGGCTCACTATGCATCTGGCTCACTATGCATCTGGCTCACTATGCATCTGGCTCACTATGCATCTGGCTCACTATGCATCTGGCTCACTATGCATCTGGCTCACTAAACATCTGGCTCACTAAACATCTGGCTACCTATACATCTGGCAACCTATATACCTGGCTATACATCTGGCTCCCTGTATACCTGGCTATACATCTGGGTCTTATACTCACCATTGGCATGCTGATCCCTCGTCGTGTATCTCTGATAGCTTCCCTAGTGCCTTCTACCATGTCCCTTGGCAGGTTTTTCTTCTCCCTCGGCAATGACATGTCCCCCGCTGATCGGCGTTGAGGACACCAGGGTCACACAGCGTCAACATCTCAATGCAAACACTTTTTTTTTTTTCATTGAATTCAATACAATAACCTATATTAATTTAAATATTACAAAAATGATTACACAAAAAAAAAGCTTGAAAATTATTTGATATTAATTGAACCACTTTTTGCACAGAAATCCTGGGGAAATTGAACGCCAGGGTGGCTACAACAATGCAAAAAACTCATGGAGCGCCTCTGGAAGCTTATAAACACATACTGACCACAGCCTTTTTATCCTTCCAATAGAAAAGTAAAGAAATACACAGTGAATGGGGAACTATGAACTGGGAGCATTCAAAGCCGGATTTACCACAAGGCACTGTAGGCACGTGCTTATAGTCGCCTGATGATAGAAAGGCGGCTCCTGCCCCACCCAGAGTGCCTGCCTCCCTCACTATGCAGAGTTCTGATGAGTATAAAGCAGAGGTTACTCACCCTACCCTTGGCATTCCACTGACGAGATCTCCCTTCAGTCAAGATAACCTCTAGCTTCTTAATGCTGAGGTTCCTGTAGCTACCTAATACTTGGGGGCACCACTAGCTACATAAAGAGACTCAGAGATGAGTCATGCGGCCTTTTTTTTTTACTTAGCCGGGGCTTCCTCCAGCGTCATTAGCATGGATGTGTCCCTTACTGTCCTCCTTAGTGCCTCCGTTAAGCCGCAATCTTCTCCGGTATTCGGCTCAGTGACGTCAGCGGGGGGTCTTCTGCGCATGCGCGGACCTTCTGCGCAAGCGCGGGAGATCCCAGCTGACGTCACTCAGTCAGACTGAGCCGTGTAACGAGTGTTAATTGCAGCTGAATGGAGAATTCTGTGATATCTGCACGAGGACGGCGAAGGACGCATCCATGCTTATGGGGAAGGCCCGGGTAAGTAAAAAAATGGCTTCATCACTCATCTCTGAGTCTATTTAATGGTGCCCATACACGATACAATAAAAACGTTCAATCTTCCCGTTTATTCGAGCTAAATGATCGAATCTAATAAAAGTTGAAAATATTTTTTTTTTCGATCAAGAAATTTGAACGATTATCCCGTTTTTTTTCCCGAAAAATCTGATTGGACATGCTGGAAAAATCTTTATATTCAATCTAACGGAATAATCAAACTAAATTATCTAATCTTTATATTGATTTGGGTACTTCTAGCTACCTAATACTAAGGGACACCTGTGTGACTACCTGTAACAGGCAAGGGATGTAAGGAAGGACAGCCAGCACACTTGCAAAGCAGTTTGGTGGAGGGTTGTAGCTTCATGGAGAGCGAAGTCTACAGTGCCAGGACATCTGTGCCTATAGGCTCCTGTGAGGTAAATCTGGTCCTGGTAGCAGTACGTATAATACAGCATCAAGTGAACTGTGTATAGTATTTCCAGCACAATGGTGCAGTGGCTAGCACTATCGTCTTGCAGCCCTAACATCCCTGTCTCAACTCTAGGCCAGGACCCTACCGGTATGGAGTTTGCATGTTCTTACCATGTTTGTGTGGGTTTCCCCCCATATCCCCCAAAAAAGACCTTAAAGAGGAACTCCAGTGAAAATAATGTAATAAAAATTGATTTAGTCAGTGTTTGCCCATTGTAAAATCTTTTAAATCCCTGATTTACATTCTAACATTTATTACATGGTGACATTTTTACTGTTGGCAGGTGATGAAGCTGCTGCATGCTTTTTTGGCAGTTGGAAACAGCTATTTCCCACAATGCAGCAAGGGTACAAATAACCATACCACTGCTTTGTTGTAACATAACAATAACCAGGGCTTTGTAGAGTCAGATCAGACTGTATAATAAAGTAAAACTTTTAAGTGTTCTAAAGTACAAAGTTAAATAGTTTAGGATGTATTCCCTGTGTAGTAAATTGTGCAAAGTGTTTCACTTCTGGGAAACAAATTATTTATTGTATGCACATTTTGATGATATACATATTTATTGTTAAATTGTATTAGTATTGTAGTTGGATTGTTTATACAGGCGCAGCGCGATTTCTATTATGTATGCTTCTGGCCTCCAATGAAGCCGGCTGTGAACCGTGAAACAAGCGTCAGGCTCTTTTGAATATCATTTCTTAAACTGTGACAAGCCAATTGTTTTCATATGTTTGTACTGTGACACAATTTGCTGTGAACACGTGATATATTCCAAACTATGTAATAGGTTTTTTAATATTTAACAAAAGTTTAAGTTTTACTTTATCCTACGGTCTGACATTTACATTTCAGATACTGTTGCACACAACAACAATGTGGTATGTGTGGATGTGATTTAGGGGGTGGAGCCTATGTACTATAGATATCTTCCTTTACATCCTATTCCTTTTTCATTCACGGACTACATCTCCCTGCGGCTCGTGTGCAGGTGAGACACTGCCAGAAACTACAAAATTAGGTAGATGTGGCTGGTCTGTGGAGAAGATGGCGCATCCCTACAGTCTGGGAGGCAGAGGAGCAGAGATGAGTAGTGAGGCTATAACCCCAAACCCCTCCCCCAATAGCACACACCATTACAAATCTCCCTTGTGGGGAGGTTCATTTACTGTTGCGTGGATCGGGGGGTTGGCCCTAGAGCTGCGCAGCCGCACTTGTGGCTAAGCGGACTGCGCAGCCGCGGCCAGCTCATGCGGCACTCTATGTACTGTCTGATGTCGTGCGTGTCGGCCTCCCGCACGCGTTTCCAAAATGCAGCTAGAAACCCGTGCAGTGTGAACAGGGCCTAAGAAGTCCCGTTTTCAGTTTGCCACAAGCCATGTGGGGGGCACAGCAACCATGTGGAAGAAGGTGCTCTGGTCAGATGAGACTAAAATGGAACTTTTTGGCCAAAATGCAAAATGCTATGTTTGGCAGAAAACTAACACTGCACATCACTCAGAACACACCATCCCCACTGTCAAATATGGTGGTGGCAGCATCATGCTCTGGGGTTGCTTCACTTCAGCAGAGACAGGGAAGCTGGTCAAAGTTGATGGGAAGATGGATGGAGCCAAATACAGGGCAGTCTTGGAAGAAAACCTCTTGGAGTCTGCAAAAGACTTGAGACTGGGGCGGAGGTTCACCTTCCAGCAGGACAACAACCCTAAAGGCCCATACACACGTCGGATTTTTTTAAACGACGGGTTGTTAGGACGTCCCGTCGTTCAGTCGCCCGGACGTCAAATCGGGCGTGTGTACAGTCTGTCGTTCAGCTGATAACGGTTTTGAGTGATCCACCTGGCGGATCGCTCAAGACCAGTCTTATCACCTGAACGACGGACTGTACACACGCCCGATTTGACGTCCGGACGACTGAACGATAGGACGTCCAAACGACCCGTCGTTTAAAAAAATCCGACGTGTGTATGGGCCTTTAAGATAAAGCCAGGGCAACAATGGAATGGTTTACAAACATATCTATGTGTTAGAATGGCCCAGTCGAAGTCCAGATCTAAAACCAATCGAGAATCTGTGACAAGATCTGAAAACTGCTGTTCACAAACGCTGTCCATCTAATCTGACTGAGCTGGAGCTGTTTTGCAAAGAAGAATGGGCAAGGATTTCAGTCTCTAGATGTGCAAAGCTGGTAGAGACATACCCTAAAAGACTGGCAGCTGTAATTGCAGCAAAAGGTGGTTCTTCAAAGTATTGACTCAGGGGGCCGAATAATTACGCACACCCCACTTTGCAGTTATTTATTTGTAAAAAATGTTTGGGAGGATGTATGATTTTCGTTCCACTTCTCACATGTACACCACTTTGTATTGGTCTTTCACGTGGAATTCCAATAAAATTGATTCATGTTTGTGGCAGTAATGTGACAAAATGTGGAAAACTTCAATGGAGCCGAAAACTTTTGCAAGCCACTGTATAGTAGAATGTAGTTAATAATTCAGGATACCCACTTTTATGGTAATTTTGGTGGTTTTAGCATCAGAAACGCTTCCTATATATTTGCTGTGTATTGGTACGTTACCCCGTCCTCCCAATGATACTTAGGTTAAAGTGTACCTGAGCCAAAGCTCGGGTACAAAATCAGATACTTACCTAAAGAGATTCAAGCCTCAAAATTTTATTGAGGCTTCCCTCGGTGGTCTGTCCCCCATAGCTCCTCTTCCACATTTATGGCCGCGCAATTGCTGACCGAACCAGGCTGCGGCTCCGTGCTATTGCGCATGCGCAGGCAGGCTCGAACTTCTAATGCGCCACCATGAATGCGGAAAGGGAGCCACGTGGCCACAACGAAGAGGGGCACTGCAAACCACCAAGAGAAGCCTCAAAAGGATCCTGAGACTTCCCTCTCTGTGGGGTAAGTATTAATTTTGAACCTGAGCTTCGGCTCAGGTTCGATTTAAGCTTATTAGATATGCAAGACCCCCCCTTCCCCCATTGCATTCTGGCAGAAACAACAAATTCTGGAGAGCTGCACCTGACAGGACTAAATATGTCACCACCTGTAATACATTTCAGAATGAAATATTGGGGCTAGGAAAGGTTTTAAAAAGAGCAAAAATGAATAAATAATTTATAAATAAATATTGTTAAAAAAATAAGTAATTTTAGTCATTATGTTATTTTCACTACAGTTCCTCTTTAAAGTCCCCACCAAAGATTTCATACAAATAGACAAAATATGACAGTCATAATTTACAAAGGCATCACGAAGACCACACTAGCTCTGTAGTGGAAATAGGAAGGGGTGGAGCATGACTACAGTGGTTCTGTGGTGGAGACAGGAAGTTGGAGGAGAAGGACTACAGTGGGTCTGTGACGTAGTAAGGAAGGAAGGGGAAAAGAATACTTGCAGTTACTATTCTACCAAGAATGTGGCCACCAGCCACAAGCTTTAGTATTGAAATTTAACATATACTGTATATATAACTGGATTAGCGTGATTTTTGCGCACGCATCTCTGCTTGAGTGACCACCACTAGGAGACTGTTAGACGGTGAAACCAGCATCTATTAACACTGTAGAGTGCTGCGATCTAAGGCAGCGCTGTACTGGGGACAGCCGTGTCATTCGACTGTCCCCTCCAGATGCACAAAGGCAATCTGCTGTCATAGGCTAATGCCTATGACAGCCGATCTCGCTGATTGGCTGGCGGCGGGGGGAAGGGAGGTAGGGTAGTAAAAAAAAACAAAAAACACATTTATCGAAAAATAAAAGAAATAAATATTTATAATAAAATAAATAAACACCCTGGGTGCGATCCTTGCCCACCAACAGAAAGCTCTGTTGGTGGGCAGAAAAGGGGGGGGGGAATCACTTGTGTACTGAATTGTGCAGCCCTGCAGCGAGCCCTTAAAGCTGCAGTGGCCTCAATTGTAAAAAATAGACTGGTCACTTCGGGGGTTTAAGACCGTGGTTCTCAAGTGGTTAAAAGTAGTCACTGTGCTTTGGGACACAATCTTTTGTGCCACACTGAAAATTTACCAGAGAGAGCAAGAAAAGAGTTCTTAAAAGAGATCAGAAAACCAAGATCAAACAGCGGCGATTATCATGACCTTGAGACTGTACTGTGTGTACTCCTATTTGTTATTGCCTGAAGAAGCGGGAATATACCTGTGAAACGCATTGACAGTTGTTTCTAGGAGTATGTGAATAAATTGTGACTACCTCAATCGACAGTGTCGTGTCTGTTTTGGAGTGGCTGGTCCACCACCGCCTCCTGAACGTTTTATACGATTTTAGCATATTTTATCCTCCAGACCAGCAACCCGACCAACGACCCGCTTTTTCCATTTTATTATAAAATGTGCATTGGCAGTCTCATTGGAAGGCTTTAAAGTAAGTGAAACCTATTTTTATACACAAACCAAAGCCAAAGAAGTGTTTAAGATCTTTTCTTTTTTTTAATTTTGACTAAATGATGACTAAATTATCTCATGCTTGCTTGCTTGCTTTCACTACCCGCAACCCGACCTGCACCCGCAGGCAGGACACCACCCGCAACCCGATAATCAGAACGGGTACTCGAACCCGACCCGCAATTTGGGTAACCGCGGGTTTCCGACCGGATGCAGGGCTCTAGTGTAACTATGCTGTGTTCATTTTTTTATTTCTTTGCCCAAAAGAGTTAAAAATCAGGTATGCAAGTGACAGTTTCTGTCCGGGTCGGGACCGTGTCAGACTATAGCATAACCCTCACTGATAAGCAATTGCATACAACCTTAAAGGGATACTGTAGGGGGTCGGGGGAAAATGAGCTGAACTTACCCGGGGCTTCTAATGGTTCTCCGCAGACATCCTGTGTTGGCGCAGCCACTCCCCGATGCTCCGGCCCCGCCTCCAGTTCACTTCTGGAATTTCTGACTTTAAAGTCAGAAAACCACTGCGCCTGCATGCCCGTGTCCTCGCTTCCCCTGATGTCACCAGGAGTGTACTGCGCAGACACAGACCATACTGGGCCTGCGCTGTGCGCTCTTGATGACATCAGCGGGATCGAGGACACGGCAATGCAGACGCAGTGGTTTTCGGACTTTAAAGTCTGAAATTCCAGAAGTGAACCAGAGGCGGGGCCGGAGCATCGGTGAGTGGCTGCGCCAACACAGGATGTCTGCAGGGGACCATTAGAAGCCCCGGGTAAGTTCAACTCCTTTTCCCCCGACCCCCCTACAGTATCCCTTTAAGGAAACAAAAGGTGAAAATAAACTAATGAGATGAACAATTGTATCTATCCTGCTGCTCCTAAAAATGACTTTTTTAGATGACCCACAGTTTTATTTTTTATATTTAAATCTACATTTTTAAGTTTTTACTTTTTCATTGTGTCTGTTCAATTACACATTCATTTAAGTATGCCAGGCCTAAAATCTATGAACTATTGATCCTTTTATCTCTTTCCTGCTCTGTGCCCATTCACACTTGAGCGTTTTGCCGGCGATTTTGGCATAACGCTCAAACGCTAGCGCTTTTCAAAGCGCTAGGGTAATAAGTCTATGGGCCTGTTCTCATTTGGGCGATTTTCACTAATCGCCGCATATCGCCCAAAAACACTAAACACAATTACAGGCGATTTCACGGCGAACGCGTTTTAGTGCTATAGAAGCGCAAAACGCGATCGCTAAAAAATCGCCAGGTGTGAATGGTAATTGTTTTGGGCGTTAATCGACAAAAAAAGCCAGCGCAAAATGCTAGCAAAATCGCTAGCGTTTTGCGATCAGCAAGTGTGATTGGGCCCTCGGAAGCCATTCTCTGCCAGGAAAGGGTTTTATGGCTGCAATTCCTTATCAGTGAAGGTCATGCTATAGTCCAACCGGGTCTTGACTTGAGAAAAGTCACTTGCATACCTGAATGCTAATTGTTTCAGGCAGAAAAAGATTAAAAGGAACACCGCATAGAAAAAAAGTGACATACTTACCAAGGTGGATGGAAGTCTCTGGATGATCCAGAGGTTTCCTGTGTCATCTTGGACACCACCACTGTTTGTTGGGACCCTCTTCTAATCAGCAGCTGTGCTACTCTCCATGTATGAGCGCAGCCGCACTGCACCTATGTGAGTCCTATTTACGCTGGTGCGGTAACACAAAGCTCCTTATGCATGAAGGAAAAGGCTGTGCACAAGCCACTCTGTGCTACTGCACTTGCAGGACTCGTGCAGGCACATTGTACATGGAGAGAGTGTGGCCCAGAGAGCAAATCTGACTTGTTTAGAGGCTGGGAGCACACATAGCAGAAACGCTAGCATTATGTAAAACGTGGCGTTTTATGCAGCAATGTTAGTCAATGGAAGCAGAAAAAAAAATGCAGAGACCTGCGATTTACAGTATGTGTTCTGAAAACGCTGGTTTTGTTGTATAATATGCAGGAACTCTGCCAAAACGCACATAATGAATGGAATTGCAATGGTATGCAGTTTTCATGCGTTTTCCATGCGTTTTTGTATGCAGTTTTCCCCCAAAAAATATTTTTTACTGTATTTTCACTTCCTGTTGTCCTCCAAGTGATTTGCATAAATGGAAATATAAAAACGCATGGAAAATGTATGCAAATTGTATATGCGAACCGCAAACGCAGGAAAACGCACGCAAAACGCATGAAAAACACATTGCAAACGCAGTAAAAACGCTAATTAAAACATACAACATTAACATAAAACATGACATAAAACGCAGACTTTCACGCTATGTCATATGTGAACCCAGCCAGAGAATACCAGCGCTGGATCAGTGGGGGAAGCCTGAGAACTATCCAGATGCTTCTCTCTGGTAATTATCTCACTTTTCTTTAAAATTGCACTACAGGTTTACTTGAAAAAACAAAACAACAACTATAGCCTCCGTTTAATAATTCTGCATCTAAGTAAAGACTGTAGATCTGACATCCTCAGTTATTGATTCCATGTATGGCCTCTTTTATGAAAGCACTTTGTTTGACCAAGGGCCCTAAACCTCCTGTTTCACTACGGTTTTTCACCCCCACCCAGGGTTGGGCCGAGGCATAGGCTGGAGAGGCTCCAACCTCAGGGCGCAGTGTAAGAGGGGGCACAGAATTCATTCAGCTGTCATTCCTAATTGTGTTTTAAGCAGAAAGAAATAAGAAAAGGGGATACATAGCAGTGACTGCAAGCCAGATAACTACATATTAAGGTGTTGGGGAGGTTGTGGGCCCTGTGGCCCTCTTAGTCTAATAGCAATCAGTGTGTGATGGCTGGGGTGGGAGGGATGGAGGGGCGCACTTTGGTGTCTCAGCCTTGGGTGCTGGAGGACCTTGTCCCGGCTCTGCCCCCACCTATACGTTCCCTTTGAGCCATCAGTCATTCAGAGTACACTTTAGATAGAAGCCTTATCTAGAGGATCAAACATTACACATCAGTGACTGCAAAGAAAACCGCATGTTTACTCTCAGAAAATGAATCACTGTTTTGATCTGCCTGCATTACGCATACAATAAAAGAGACAAATCAGCCCTCCTTGTGATTGGATCTGAGAAGCAGTTCTGCATTACAGGACATTGGCAAAATATAACCATCTATTTTGTCTGCAAGCTTGTAAAGCAATGCTCTTTGTTCGAGGGACTTCTCCCAAAACAACGCTTGCATTTTGCAAATTACAAAACACATATGGCCTCGATTCATAAAAAGCAGTGCGATAAAAAAAATCTTGTCGGGAAAATACCGCACTCGGTGTTTTCCCGGTCTGTGTGCTAATTCATAAAGATTTCCTCAGCTGCCGTTGAAGGTCGGTAAATTACCGCAGCCCATTGAGCGGTAGAGTAGAGCAGTGTGGCAATTCTCTCTTTTGCCCTGCACAAAGGACTCGCACAAATGATTCAGACAGATGACTCGCACAGACTTCCCCTGCCTGCGCAAATGACTCGCTCAAATGACTCACACAGATGGCTCTTTGCACAGATGACTCAAACAGACTTCGGCTCCCTGCACTTTGCACTCACCAGAGGTGTCGGTAACTTCTTAACACCTCACCAGAGAATTTGGTAACTATCGTCAGGCTTACCGCTTGTTGAAGGCTTTATGAATTGATATTTGCTGACAATTTACTGACATGTGTTGGAGGTAACTACAGCCAAGTCGGTAATTTCTCTCCCTGGTCGGTAATGTCAGCTTTTCATGCGATGACAGCCTTTATGAATTGACACATTGCTAAGTGGTCGGGAAAGTCTGCTGTTTTCAGCATTACCGCATGCAGTAATGCTTTATGAATTGAGGCCATTATGCATTGCTTCCTGGAGGATTTCAGCGGTGCTTATAAAATAAAACCTCGAAAAACAGCAGAACTTTCCAAAGAAGTTGGGATACTGTAGAAAATTTAGATTCAGCTTCTGCCATGTCAACTTCAAAGGGGACTTGCAGCCAGGCCTGGATTTACATCACAGCAGCCTATAGGCACAGATGTCCTGGCATCCTAGGCTTCAACCTCCATGAACCTACAAACCCCTGCCGAACCGCACCGCTAGTATCCTGGCTGGCCCAGCTGTCACTTCTCCCTTACTTCCCTTTCTCGTCATAGGCTGCTAGCATTACGTAGCCAGAGGAACCCTCAGTATTAAGTAGCTAGAGGTGCCCCCAACTGAAGGAAAATCTAGTCAGTGGAATTCCAAGAGCTGGCTGAGTAACCTCTCATTTACACTCTGCTTGGGACTGTTTAGGGAAGGCAGGGAGGGTGACACTAGGGGAGAAAAGGGAGCTGCCTTTCCATCATCAGGAGCCTGTAGGCATGTCCTACAGTGCCTTATGGTAAACCCGACCCTGCTTGTATGCAATCTCCAGGAAAAGGCTGCAGACACATTTTATTTATTCCCACATGTAATCCAGACATACATTGGCGGGCATACATGAAATAAGGGCGCAAGGAAAAAAGGGCATAGCCGGGTATAGGCGCAATTTTAAGATATTGTCTATAAAATAATTTTATAGTTTTTTATCTGAGATAGAATAATAAATATGGTAAAATAACGGTAATAAAAACGGCAAAATATCATCTATGAGAATGAAAACAAAAATATATTTACAATCGTAATCAGCATACAGTGTTCTCCCCAGGCTCTTTTAGCTGGGTGCTCCACTCGGCTAGATTTGGTGACCACCCGGCTGTCATCAGCTCACCTCCTCACCACCTCCTATTCTGTAAGCAGAGTTGCCCTGCATTTTCATCTCA
The DNA here is from genome assembly GCF_040937935.1 of Hyperolius riggenbachi. Lineage (NCBI taxonomy): Eukaryota > Metazoa > Chordata > Amphibia > Anura > Hyperoliidae > Hyperolius > Hyperolius riggenbachi. The sequence goes on from NC_090657.1 coordinate 199,959,225, forward strand.
ACCCACCCAGCTACTTTTTCATGCCACCCGGCTGGAAAAAAATTCTGGGGAGAACACTGAGCATAGCAAAACATTGGTAAAATTTACCGATACCGACATACGTCCATCGTGTTCAACGAGAGAACAAAGTACAACATCAGCCTGCACCCTCACACAGGGCCGGGCCGAGGCAAAGGCGAGAGATGCTCCAGCCTCAGGGCGCAGTGTAGGAGGGGCGCACAACTCACTCAGCTATCATTCCCCTATTGTGTTTGAAGCAGCGAGAAATAAGAGAAGGGGACACATGGCAGTGACTGCAAGCCAGATAACTAGAGATTAAGGTGTTGTGGTGAAAGGGGAGGGGGGTTGGGCTCTTAGTCTAATAGCAATAAGTGTGTGATGGCTGGGGTGGGTGGGAGGGGTTGGAGTCTCAGCCTTGGGTGCTGGAGAACCTTGTGACGGCTCTGCCCTCACATATCCCTGTTGATCCAGAGGAAGGCGAAAAACTCTTACAAGGCATGGTCCAATTAGCCCCAAAAGGGAAAAAATTCCTTCCAGACTTTACTTCAACTAAACCTAATCCTACTCTCACACAGGGCCCTCCCATGTTTGTGCCTAACCCTAAGAACCCCTCTGGTGGTGCCTAACCCTATGAACCCATCTGGTGGTGCCTAATCCTAAGAACCCCTCTGGTGGTGCCTAACCCTAAGACCCCCCTGGTGGTGCCTAACCCTAAGACCCCCCCTGATGGTGCCTAACCCAAAGAACTCCCCTGGTGGTGCCTAACCCTAAGACCCCCCCCCCCGGTGGTGCCTAACCCTAAGAACTAGGATCTGGGGGGAGGTGGGAGGATAAAGTCTCAATATGTAGACAAGATAAGGTAAAAAGACAGTGGGAGCCTAACATTATGGGGGGTGGAGAGGGGGGTGGGGACAGTGTAAAGATTAAGGAGGTTGGTAAAACTTCAAGTAGCCCATTTCGTGTAAACAAAATTGGTAAATGTGATGGTAAAAATATAAAGTGCATGGTAACCAATGCTCGGAGCCTTGCAAATAAAATAGACGAACTAGAGTTCATTCTGAATGACAAAGGCTATGACATTGTGGGAATAACCGAGACATGGATGGATGAAAGCCATGACTGGATAGCTAATTTAAAAGGATACAATGTGTTTAGGAGGGATAGAACAGGGAAAAAAGGTGGAGGGGTTTGTCTCTTTGTTAAGAATTCTTTTACAGCTGTCCTCAACGATGAGATGGAGGAAGATTGCGAAGATGTGGAGTCCGTTTGGGTAAATATTCATGGTGGAAATAAAAGTTGCCAATTGCTTATTGGGGTATGCTACAGACCACCTCTTATTAATGAAGCTGCAGAACTGTGATTACTACAGCAGATTGAAAAAGCTGCAAGTAAAAATGAGGTCATAATTATGGGCGACTTCAACTTTCCAGACATTGACTGGGGTATTGAGGTTGCCCATTCTGGTAAAAGCAGTAGATTTCTGGCAGCACTACAGGACAATTACTTGACTCAAATGGTAACGGAACCAACTAGGGGGAATGCGTTACTGGATCTGATCATTTCTAATAGACCAGATAATGTATCAAATGTGCAGGTTCAAGAACATTTGGGAAATAGTGATCACAACATGATAACGTTTGATCTGGTGACTGATAGGCCACGGGGCAGCGGGACCACTAAAACTATGAATTTTAGAAAAGCAAAGTTCAATCAAATTAGGCAGGCACTAAGTTTGGTGAACTGGAATAATGTACTACAAGGCAGGGATGCTCAAATTCGGCTTCGGGAGATATCCGGATTTTTGCTATCCGGATATCTCCCAGTAATGCTGTGCGGGCTGGGCGGGGGGGTCAAGCTTACCTTTCTGACGTCTTCTTCGGTCGTCCCTCGGCGCCTCCCACGATGCGCTCCAAGCGGCGGCCACCTGATTACAAACACTTCCTCCTTCCGGGTTGAAGGAGGAAGTGTATGTAATCACGTGACGCGCGTGGAGCGCATCATGGGAGGCGCCGAGGGACGACCGAAGAAGACGTCAGAGAGGTAAGCTTGACCCCCCCGCCCAGTCCGCACAGCATTACTGGGAGATATCCGGATAGCAAAAATCCGGATATCTCCCGAAGCCGAATTTGAGCATCCCTGCTACAAGGGAAGGACACTGAAGGGAAATGGCAAGCTTTTAAACGTATTCTCAATCAATATTGTAGTATGTATATCCCATATGGAAACAAAATGTCTAGGAATAAAAAAAGCCCTCTATGGATGAATAGAAAGGTTAGGGATAAAATGAATAGGAAAAAGAATGCCTATAAGGTCCTAAAACAGGAGGGGACTGAGGCTGCACTAAGCAATTATAAGGAGTGCAATAAAAATTGTAAAAAAGAAATTAGGCTGGCAAAGATCGAAGCTGAAAATCAAATCGCTAGGGATATCAAATCTAACCCAAAAAAGTTTTACAAGTACATCAACTCTAAAAAAAGAAAGGTTGACTGTATAGGAATCCTAAAGGATGAGGGTGGGAACTCAATGGTGGATGACCAAGGTAAGGCAGAGTTATTAAATGCTTTCTTTGCTTCTGTCTTCACAAAGGAAACAGCACTGTTGCAAATTACAGAGGCAGAAGAGTCTCAATCTTCTAACTGTAATATTAAATACTTAACGCAGGAAGAAGTAAAGGCAAGACTAAATAAATTAAAAATAGACAAGGCACCTGGCCCGGATGGCATGCATCCTCGGGTCCTAAGAGAATTAAGTTCAGTTATAGCTAAGCCCCTTTATCTTATCTTTTGTGACTCTCTTGCAACTAGCAGAGTCCCAGTGGATTGGCGTACAGCCCACGTTTTCCCATTATTTAAGAAGGGCAAAAAAATCTGATCCAGAAAATTATAGACCTGTAAGCTTAACATCAGTTGTATGCAAACTATTTGAGGGGTTACTAAGAGATACTATACATGACTTCATAGTAGAAAATAATCTTATTTCTCAGCATCAACATGGGTTTACTAAAGACAGGTCCTGTTTGACTAACATGCTCAGCTTTTATGAGGTAGTGAATGCTAATATGGATATTGGGAATGCTGTAGATGTGATATACTTGGACTTTGCAAAGGCCTTCGACACTGTTCCCCACAGAAGTCTGGTGCAAAAGTTGAGGATGCAAGGACTGGGGAAGAGTTTGTGTGCATGGATAGGGAACTGGCTAATGGACAGAAAACAAAGAGTTGTGGTCAATGGATCGTACTAAAAATGGGAGACTGTTAGCAGTGGGGTCCCACAGGGGTCTGTACTGGGTCCAGTGCTCTTCAATTTATTTATTAATGACCTAGTAGATGCAGTAGTGAGTAATGTTGCTATTTTTGCAGATGATACAAAATTGTGCAGAATCATCAACTCTCAGGAAGATAGTGTCATATTGCAACAGGATCTGGATAGGATGGCTATATGGGCACATACATGGCAGATGAAATTCAATGTTGACAAATGTAAAGTCATGCATTTTGGTCGTACCAATGGTCTAGCACCATACAAAATAAATGGGATACAGTTGGGAACATCAAACTTGGAGAAGGACTTAGGAGTACTCATCGACAACAAGTTAAATAATCGTACTCAATGCCAAGCCGCTGCAGCTAAAGCGAACAAAATTTTGGGATGCATTAAAAGGGAAATAAAAACTCGAGATGCTAGCATAATATTGCCCCTGTTTAACTCTCTAGTAAGGCCACATCTGGAATATGGAATTCAGTTCTGGGCACCACATTACAAAAAAGATATTGCAGTTTTAGAGCAGGTGCAGAGACGAGCTACAAAATTGATACGTGGGATGGAAGGTCTCGCTTACCAAGAAAGGTTAGATAAACTGGGTTTATTTAGTCTAGAGAAAAGACGCCTTAGAGGAGATCTAATTAACATGTATAAATACATCAGAGGGCAATATAATAGCTTGGCGGATGAGCTTTTTGTCCCTAGGCCTTCTCAAAGGACTAGAGGACATGAGCTGCGCATGGAGGAAAAACGTTTTAGCCATTTATTTAGGAAAGGGTTCTTTACAGTAAGAGTGATTAAGATGTGGAATGCATTGCCACAGGAAGTCGTTATGGCAAACTCTATACCTGCATTTAAAGGGGGTTTAGATGCTTTCCTTGCGTTGAAAGACATCCATGGCTACAATTACTAGGTTATGCCTAATGATGTTGATCCAGGGATTTTATCTGATTGCCATCTGGAGTCGGGAAGGAATTTTTCCCTTTTGGGGCTAATTGGACCATGCCTTGTGGGGTTTTTTTCGCCTTCCTCTGGATCAACAGGGGTATGTGGGGGACGGGCTGGAGTATGGCTGGCTATGTAACTCCCCTGGTGGTACCTAACCCTGGGACCCCCTGGTGGTGCCTAACCCGAAGAACTCCCCTGGTGGTGCCTAACCCGAAGAACTCCCCTGGTGGTGCCTAATCCTAAGAACTCCCCTGGTGGTGCCTAATCCTAAGAACTCCCCTGGTGGTGCCTAGCCCTAAGACCCCACCTGGTGGTGCCTAGCCCTAAGATTGTTTTTACAGAAGTGTGTGTGTTTCTTTCCCATCACATAGGTGAGATACCGTAGCATTAGCTTTTCTTCTCCCATCTCAGTAGGTTGTCCCCTCTCTAAGGCTACGTTCCATCTTAATTAGCCTCTTCTCCCATCACAACAGGATTTGATTCCTCTGTAATAGGTTATGTCTTTGTTCCTCACACAAAGATGAGAATCTTATGCAAAAGCTAATGTTTGGTCCCTGGCAGAATAGTAATAATCTCATACAGTGGTTTCTGTCTGGTCCCCCCTGTACTCCGTATTGTAGCAATAGTTTTCACTGCAAAGAGCTCGGGGTAACTTCTGCCTGCATGAGTATTAGCTGCAGGAATATTGAACAGTTATAGCTTAGTTTACATACCTGCAAAAACTGAGTGACTATCAGGAAGGACTTTCGCTCTCATCCTTAGCTGAATCTGTTACAATTTGAGTGAAGTTGTTGAGCCTTTGAGTTAATTTATACAAAGTGAGCAAACTGGAGTCATATGTGCCATTAATCCTAAAAATATGAAAAGCTGATGTGAAAGAGTAGCTTATTTCGGAACAAAGTTGGAATTTTACTTTAATACTGGCCTCCCCACATACCGTATATCACCACAGATGGGCCGACTTTTTCACACCCAAATTTTAGGTGTATAGTGTGGGAAGTCAGCCTATCCGCAGAGAATATACACTGGTGATATGTGTGGGGGTCTCGGTGTGCTGAATGCACTGTGGAGTGTGCTTTAGCATCTATAGCTACCTGTCCTCGCTACGGCTTGCATCCTCTGGTGTTACCTGCAGCTTTCTGAACTGGCCACTAGAGCTCCAGGCTCACTGGCGTTCACTTGAAGACTGTGAACCTGGAACGCTAGAGGCTTGTTCAGAAACTACACAGGACACTATAGGAAGCAAGCCAGTGCAAGGACAGGTAGCAGTACATGCTTAAAGGATAATCTTAATTGAAATTAAAAAAGTTGAACTTTTTTTTTCTTTATCAAAAAAACCGCGGCCTCTGATAATAAGCCGTCATTTTTTTGCCGGGGACTTAGAACAATGAAAGGGAATCGTGTTCCCATTTATTGATTTTGGGGCGACACAGGCTCGCGCGGGAGCGTGCATGCACACAACAGCAAGGCAGCAGCCGCCTGGACGTGACACTCATGTCCAGGCGGTAGGAATGGTTAAACTGCTTTGTTTTCTTTTTTTTACACACAGGTACAGAAACGGAATCTCGAAGAATTACAGCAACCGCGTCACCGCCACACATTGGGAACCTGGGCCACCCACTCTGTCATCTCTATGACAGTAGAGTTCCTGTGAGTCGGTCAGTGGCTGCTTTCATTTGCTCCTGACCCTGTCTTAAAATGTAAGCCAGTGGGAGTTGCTTACATTGAAAGACAGTGAAATCGGCTCCTGACCTGCTCACAGGGCTCTGTCGTCATAGAGACAGGCAGAGCAAGTGAGCTACGGTGGGAATTCATTGGCGGGAGCGTCAAAAACGGCGGATGTGCGCAGTGGCGGTGAGTTGAAATCTACGCCCTGGCAGCCAGATAGCCATCAAACGGCGTAGATTTCAACTACGGCGGTCCTTAAGTTATTAAAGGGGTTACATAGTGGTTATTAAAAACACAAAGTGCCACTTACCTGGGGCTTCTACTGGCCTCCTGCTGACATCTTGTTACGCACCGGTCCTCCACGATCCTCTGGTCCCCGAGCCATGGCTCATTTCCCAATTATTCGTCTAAGGGCCTGTACACACTGCTGCGCTTTTCAAATCGCATGTGCTTTTTAATCGCAAAGTCTTTTGAAAAATAATGAAAATCGTGAAGACCTGTACACAAAGGTGTGATGCAAAAAGATTATTTTACCGTGCTCTTCTCTGTCCCATAAAATTTTCTTACCTACATAAACCAAATAAAATTCCTAGAAAAAGAAATGCCAAAACGATGTCAACAAAATGTGCCACAGATTATACTAAAAGATGACTGGGTCGCTAACTACCAGACAGAGTGTGTATCTCAGTCGATGATTGTATAGAGGTTAAAGGTATAGCGCTCAATAGCCCGCAATAGCAGTTACTAGCATAAACACACCAACATTTTAAAATACAACAATTACACCCAGAATGAACTCCTTGTACATATACACAGAAAGTCCCGTCTCAGAGCAAAATAGACAGTTCCATGTATAGTCCCTTCTTATAATCTTCACATGCGATATCTTCATTAAAATTCCATAAAACTATATACGCTCACCAGATCCTATGGCCAACCAATTTCGATCGGCAGAAGCGTTTGTGCCCCTGATGAGTCGAATGACGAAACTAGTAGGGCGAGTCCTACAGAGCGAATGAGACGCTAATCCAGGAGGAGAGATTTTTTATATGTGCATATTAATTTGCAACTTGTGACTGCACAATTAACACTTTTTTATTAATAAATAAGATGGAATTACACTGTCGAGGCCTGTTTAGTTGTTAGGTAGCCATAATTTGAACAAAGACGCCGCCGGTGAATACATATATAAAAACGCTGAAGCTGGTCTGTAGAAGGGTCAGCACTAACATCAGGTGAGAGGCTTGGTTGGAAGTCGTTTGTAAGCACACTGGGTGTGTAGCTAACAATAGGCTCTCACTGGTGCTGGTGGAGGCTAGTTGGTGGTGTGGATACAATCTTTGTGAAACAGAATCACACTGGGCTCGATTCACAAAGCGGTGCTAACCCAGTTAGAGACTTTAGGCGTGATAACCATTGCACCACGCTGGTGAAAAGCCAGTTTAGGCGTGATAAGTTTAGGTGTGATAAGTTTAGGCATGCTAGGTTTAGATAAGTGTAGATAGCGTGCAAAGTTCCGCACGCAAAGCAGCGCCATTAAACTCTATGCAAAGTGCACCAGACTTTTGATCAGCTGTGCACTGCGGTGCTAACACAGTTGGTGCTTAAACTTATCACGCCTAAACTTATCACACCTAAACTTATCACACCTAAACTTATCATGCCTAAACTTAATACACCTAAAATTATCATGCCTAAACTGAGTTTAGGCGTGATAAAGGGCTTTTCACCAGCGTGCTAACTGTTAGCACCGCTTTGTGAATCAGGCCCCTTATGTTTGTGCATTTATTTGCCAATTTCGAGCATTGAAGAGATCGGGGAGAGTCCAGTAATCTTAGGATCACACTGAAAGTGTCACAAACTCTTCTGCCATTAGAAATTGGTTGGCCACAGGATCTGGTGAGTGTATATAGTTTTATGGAATTTTAATGAAGATATCGCATGTGAAGATTCTAAGAAGGGACTATATATGGAACTGTCTATTTTGCTCTGAGAAGGGACTTTCTGTGTATATGTACAAGGAGTTCATTCTGGGTGTAATTGTTGTATTTTAAAATGTTGGTGTGTTTATGCTTGTAACTGCTATTGCGGGCTGTTGAGCGCTATACCTTTAAACTCTATACAATGGTGTGATGCACTTTTTCTATTCTCATGAAGGCTTGTGATTTAAAAATCGCATTAGCAATTTTAAAAGCGCAGCAGTGTGTACAGGCCCTAACTAAACGAATGCCGCTGCGTCTCTCGGAGCTTCCTGCGCAGACGCAGTATGAAGTTTTCTCATACTGCACCTGCGCAGGCAGCTCCCGGAGACGTGAGCGGGAGCAAGGACGTGCGTGGCCACGGCCGCGCAGGCTCAGTGGCATTCGTCTAGTCAAACAAATAATTGGAAAGTTACCCGCAGAGGGAGACATGAGGATCCTTGAGTGACGGCAAGGGACAGGATGTCTGCAGGGGGCCGGTAGAGGCCCCAGGTAAGTGACACTTTTTGTTTTTAAAAACTACAACAGAACCCCTTTAAACACGCTTGTACGTGCACACTGAACCCGTCGGCACACTTCAAATGGGTGCTGTGCATGGGGTGGGGGCAACAGCGGCACACTGTGGGGTTTGCCAATCTGTAGTTTTTAGGCCACATGTGTGGTGTTGACATGTGCACGGGAGGGCTGATCCGCAGATATAATACAGTATTCACTTTTTGTACATTATGGAGATGATCAGTTGACTTGTAAAGTAGCAGCAATTGATTGGAACTAACTCTAGTGAGGAAATCACCACTGGGGTCCCTCATAGATATAAGATGTCAGTGTGAAACTCAGCAACAACCTAAGACTGGAACATCACATTTAAGACTACATTTTGTTTTTGCAAATTGAAATCTAGAAACAACAGAGCTATCATTTGTCACTGTTTGATACGATAACTGAGAGCAGCAGCAGCAGCTGGGACCCTCTCTCTAGTTTCTCTGGTTGTATTATGGAATCCCCTCCCTGTTTTCTCATCTCTCTATAAACAGAATCATTTTGCATGAAGATGGAGTATAGAAGCTTGATCCAGACCGCGTCCCCCCACTGAGCATTCACCAGATATTATAGAAGACAATTCATTTACAGCCACTAATTCATTACCAGCCTCCCCTCACATCTGCCAGCGCAGGGTGCGTAATATGCAATCATCAGTCCACAGCCTGTTGTAATAGGAAGAGGTGAGCACAGGGCAGGCTCACGGTGATGGGGAAATTATAAGGGAGCAGCACAGAAAATGAGTGTGTTGTGTGAGGTCGCACGTAAGTGAGCGGTTTAGGTCTCACACTGCTTTGTGGTTATTATACTGTGTCTGAAAAATCTGTTATTTTCCTTTCGACTCTCTTCAGAGCTGCAGACAAACCCAACTGCAGAGGCTGTGTTATGCCATTCTGTTGCTTTTAACATTTGTGGATGTCATGGCCATTGTTTAATTGGTTGTGTTACAAAAACCTTCATTATCATAGTTAGAATACAACGAGAAGCCATTTTACTCATTTTTTTTCATAAATGTTTTATTAAACATTTTCATCTAAACATCTGAAGCTTACATGTCCCTCTACGGAAGGTGTTTGTCAACAAAGGCAACTTTAACAGGTTCTCCCCTATCCCACCCCCCCTAATCCCCCCCCCCTCCATCCCCCCACCCCTAACGGTCACTCCTGCAATAAAGGAAGTCTTTCCCCTTATATGTGGCTCCATAAGAACATGTCCAGGGGAATATGAAAGATCCGTATCAGGTCAGGTTGCTTCGGTTCTTAATTTTAGTCTTCCAAGTGACCCAGATAGGTCCGCATTTGCATACCATGTGGTATATTTAAATGGTTGTACCAGCTGTTGTAAGTCCGGGTCCGACAAGGTGTGCAAAAGGAAAGGTTTCCATCTGTGGAAAAACTTTTTTGTGCCTTTTTCCATATTTATGGTAGCGTCCAACTTTTCCAGCTGCATGAGATGCCTCATTTCCTCCTGTACGTCCCACAGAGAGGGCGGGGTATGGTATATCCATTTATTAAATATTGTTTTCCTTGCAGCAATCATTATTATATGTGTAATGTCCGACAATTTTCTGTATTTATCTGCTTTGCTATCTGTGGGGGTCGCATTGAATAAAAGCATCAGAGGTTCTTTCGCTATTGTACAGTTACTCACTCTACCCGCAAATTCACATACTGAATCCCAGAATGTCTGTATTGCTGTGCAATCCCAAATGCAATGTACCATATTAGCATGGGGATGGTTGCATTTCGGGCAATGGTCTAAGTACCCTGGCCTCGGATGTTTGTATCTTATGTTAAATGCGTATTTCGCCTTATACAGGATCTTCTCAAAAATTAGCATATTGTAATAAAGTTCATTATTTTCTCTAATGTACTGATAAACTTTACACTTTCATATATTTTAGATTCATTACACACAACTGAAGTAGTTCAAAGCATTTTATTGTTTTAATATTGATGATTTTGGCATACAGCTCATGAAAACCCAAAATTCCTATCTCAAAAAATTAGCATATCATGAAAAGGTTCTCTAAACGAGCTATTAACCTAATCATCTGAATCAACTAATTAACTCTAAACACCTGCAAAAGATTCCTGAGGCTTTTAAAAACTCCCAGCCTGGTTCATTACTCAAAACCGCAATCATGGGTAAGACTGCCGACCTGACTGCTGTCCAGAAGGCCATCATTGACACCCTCAAGCAAGAGGGCAAGACACAGAAAGAAATTTCTGAACGAATAGGCTGTTCCCAGAGTGCTGTATCAAGGCACCTCAGTGGGAAGTCTGTGGGAAGGGAAAAGTGTGGCAGAAAACGCTGCACAACGAGAAAAGTTGACCTGACTCTGAGGAAGATTGTAGAGATGGACCGATTCCAGACTTTGGGGACCTGTGGAAGCAGTGGACTGAGTCTGGAGTAGAAACATCCAGAGCCACCATGTACAGGCGTGTGCAGGAAATGGGCTACAGGTGCTGCATTCCCCAGATAAAGCCACTTTTGAACCAGAAACAGCGGCAGAAACGCCTGACCTGTACTTGACACTGGACTTCAGGCATTTTGGCATTTCCCTCTCCCCAGTCTTCATCCAGACTCTGGCACCTTGATTTCCGAATGACGTGCAAATGTTGCTTTCATCTGAAAAAAGTACTTTGGACCACTGAGCAACAGTCCAGTGCTGCTTCTCTGTAGCCCAGGTCAGGCGCTTCTGCCGCTGTTTCTGGTTCAAAAGTGGCTTGACCTGGGGAATGTGGCACCTGTAGCCCATTTCCTGCACACACCTGTATACGGTGGCTCTGGATGTTTCTACTCCAGACTCAGTCCACTGCTTCCGCAGGTCCACCAAGGTCTGGAATCGGTCCTTCTCCACAATCTTCCTCAGGATCCGGTCACCTCTTCTCGTTGTGCAGCATTTTCTGCCACAATTTTTCCTTCCCACAGACTTCCCACTGAGGTGCCTTGATACAGCACTCTGGGAACAGCCTATTCATTCAGAAATTTCTTTCTGTGTCTTACCCTCTTGCTTGAGAGTGTCAATGATGGCCTTCTGGACAGCAGTCAGGTCGGCAGTCTTACCCATGATTGCGGTTTTGAGTAATGAACCAGGCTGGGAGTTTTAAAAGCCTCAGGAATCTTTTGCAGGTGTTTAGAGTTAATTAGTTGATTCAGATGAGTAGGTTAATAGCTCGTTTAGAGAACCTTTTCGTGATATGCTAATTTTTTGAGATAGGAATTTTAGGTTTTCATGAGCTGTATGCCAAAATCATCAATATTAAAACAATAAAAGGCTTTGACCTACTTCACTTGTGTGTAATGAATCTAAAATATTTGAAAGTCTAATGTTTATCAGTACATTACAAAAAATAATGAACTTTATCACAATATGCTAATTTTTTGAGAAGATCCTGTAGATCATCAATAGATGGGATTCTCTCCATTTTTCACTAATCAGTACTCGCCTAACTGTGTTATTTCCTTCCAGTATTTTCTCTTCTATCTGGGGGATCGGGAAGGTTCTTGCCCAGCTACCCATGTTAAGTTTTGCTTTAGCTTCCACTCCCACAGCTGCTATAGCCCGCTGGATCTCCGACAGGGACAATCTTTCTCCTCTGGGTTTTAAGAATGTATCAAATGGTGTAATTTTAGCTATAGCCGCCACATTTCTCAGGTTGGCTCGCACATAAGACCTGACTTGACCGTAGATTAGGAAGTCAGATTTTGAGATGTCGTATATTTGCGTTATTTCTCTGAAAGTTAATAATCTATGATCCCGGAGATCCAGCAGGTTTCCCAGCCTTAGGATACCCTTATCTTCCCAATTGTTATATTGTTCGTGCAAGGAGCCTGGTTTGAAGTTTGGGTTTCCCCCTAGGGGCATGTATTTAGAAATCTTCCATGGGAAGTGATATAATTTTCGGATTTCTCTCCATGTCAACAGAGTGTCTCTATAGATCACATTGTGCTTCAGTCTGGTCGGAGGGGAAGGCCATCCCGCATGCAATAAACCTGTTAGCTCCCATGGTTCAGCTATGTGTTTTTCCAATTGTAAATTGGAGAAGTGGGACGTGTTTGCTATCCAGTCCCTAACATGCCTAAACATACATGCTAGGTTGTACCTCCTGACATTCGGGAAATTGAGCCCCCCCCATCTCTTTTGGGAACTGAAGCCTTGCCAGGTTAATACGTGCTCGTTTACCCTTCCACAGGAATGCTGTAAATGCTGTGTTTAGAGTTTGGACGTCTTTGTGTTTTAAGAGTAGTGGAATAACCTGCAGTGGGTATAGCAGTTTTCCAAAGCTCACCATTTTGGCTAGTGCCGCCCTCCCGGCTACCCCCAGCGGAATCTCCTTCCATCTCTGTAATTGTTCAGTTATAGCTTTAATTAGAGGAGTAAAGTTGCGCGTGTAGAGGGAGCTCGGATCCTTACCTATTTCTACTCCTAGGTATCGGATTTTTTCTTTCGCCACCTGTACCCCCAACCCTCTGGCTAACCCCTGGTCTGCTAGTTTAGATATCATCAATATCTCAGACTTTAGTGCATTAATTTTGAATCCTGAATGCTGACCTACTTCCTGAATAATTTCCAGGGCTTTCGGCAGCTGATGGACCGGATCGGAAAGGAACAATAGGAGATCATCTGCAAAAAGAGTTTGCACTATTTTTATCTGTCCAAATTTTAGACCTTCTAAGTGTTCATGTAAAAGTCTTGCCATTGGCTCCAATGCTATGTTAAATAAGAGAGGCGACAGAGGGCAGCCCTGTCGCGTGCCTCTGTGCAAGATAAAAGGTTGAGAGAGAAAACCTGGTGTGTAGACCCGGGCCTGGGGGGAGTTATACATTAGCCTAAAAACATTTATGAATGCCCCCTCAAATCCCATTTTAGCTAGAACTGCTTCCAACCATGTCCATCTAACCGCATCGAAAGCCTTTTCGGCATCGAAGGTAACTAGAGCACAGTTTTTATAGGTTTTCGGGTAGGCTTTTACCTGTTCTAGAACTGAAAGTACTTTCCTGATGTTAGTGGCCGCCGCTCTGCCTCTTATGAACCCGACTTGTTCCCCATGTATCAATTTCGGTAGAAATTCTGCCAATCTGTCAGCCATTATTTTAGATAATAGTTTTGCGTCGAGGTTTATTAGCGATACCGGGCGATAAGATCCCGGGTCCTGTGGGTCTTTTCCTGCTTTTAAGAGGAGTTTAATGTATGCTTGCTTCCCGGTACCCAGGATGCCTTCCCCTTTTAGAGTTTTGTTGTAGGCTGATTGAAGTGTTGGGGTAATTTCATTTTTTAGGATCTTGTAAAATTCCCCTGGAAGGCCATCAGGCCCCGGGGCTTTATGGTTGGCCAGGTTTTTAATAGTCGCCCTGACTTCCTGTTCTGTAATTTCTGCGTTTAACCCTTCTAACTCATCCTGGGTTAAGCGGGGCAGGTGGACTTTCTGCAGCACGTCTCTTATTCCCTCCGGGTTAATCCTCTCAGGATCCGCGTACAAGGACTCATAAAATTGGGAAAATACATCATTAATCTGTTTAGGGTGGTTCACCAGTTCTCCCCCTCCCTTTCTTATGGCATGTATTCCAGGAGGAGCAAAGTGTCCCCTAGCCATACAGGCCAGTAGGCGCCCGGCTTTACTACCATGTTTGTGGTATTTCAAGTCCTGATAAGATCTGGATAGTGCCTCCCTGTCCCTGAACCAGCGGTCCGAGCTAGCCTTTGCTGTCATCCACTCCGCTCTCGTGCACTCGTTTGGGTCGGCCTTGTATTTTCCATAAGCCCCTCTGACACGCGCAACTGCCTCCGCATATTTATTAGCTGTAACCTTCTTCTTTGTTGCTGTATATGCTATAATATGGCCTCTCAGTACTGCCTTAGCCGTGTCCCAAAAGAGATGGGGATCTGTCTTGTGCCTAATATTACCCTCCTTGTACTCGAACCACCAACCCTTCAGCAACGCATGGAAAGCCTCATCTCCGTATAAAAAAGGGGGAAGCCTCCAAATTATATCTAACCCTCTCTGGATCTGTTCGTGTATAGTCACCGACACGGGAGCGTGATCCGAGATCACTAGATCCTCTATGTCTGCAGAATGGAGCCTATTGACCATACGATAATTTATAAAGATGTAGTCTAGCCGTGAAAATGTTCCATGCGTTGCTGAATGAAAGGAGTATTCCCTATCGTAGGGGTGCATGAATCTCAATGTGTCTGTGAGCTGCAGTGTCTTATGAAATTTGGATAATGCAGTTCCTTTCCCGTCGTCTAACTGTTGGGTTGTCCTCCCTCCCGATCTATCTTCTAGCGTGTGCGCTACCTCATTCCAGTCCCCTCCTATGATAAGATTCTCTGAAGCTTCCTTCGTGATTTGCCACTGAACAGTGTTTAAGAATCGATCTACGCCTCCATTTGGGCCATACACATTGTATATAATTAAAGTTTCTCCAGGCATAGTAACTTTAATCCCCAGGCATCTACCCCCATCATCTGACCAGAGAGGCTCTGATTTAGCATGAAGTGTCTTGCTCACTAGCGTCAAGACCCCCGCCTTGCGGAGCGGGGCCGGTGACTCGAACGCTTCGGAGACCCAACTTTTACGCAGGAATTTTGCTTCCCCTTTCCTAAGGTGGGTTTCCTGTAACAGCGCCACATCCGCCCGTAATTTTTTCAAATGACGCAGGACCTGTGATCTCTTTGAGGGAGACCGCAGGCCCTTCACGTTCCACGATACGATTTTAAGTGTCATCTATAAGCCGTTTATAATATTTGACAGTAATGTGCTTGTATCTTTTCCACTTCATATCAGAGCCTCCTTGGTGCATACAACAAAATTGAGCATGACATATCCTGTACGTATTTCCCCTTAGCATGGAGTGACCGTTCCCCCCCCCCCCTCCTCCCCTCATTTTACTCATTTTAATGGGTTATCTAAGCATGCTTGCAGGCACACTGTACATAACAGAGCAGAAGCGGCCAGTACACAACACAGCCAAATGATCGTTAATGTAAATATGCCTGGTACACTACACTGCTAAAAAAAAAAAGGAACAATTCCTCAAAACATTACAGGATTTTACATTGGTAGATTCCTGGAGGGAACTGCAAGGCCAAAAATGTGGGTACACTTTTTACTCAGCCCCTCACAATGTCTACACCAAAATTGATCACATACGAGTATCATTTTCCCTTATCCCCTCACTACTCTACACAAGATTTGTGCCTGTCTGCTGGTCGGATCACGATATAATCTTACTGTGTTTGGACAATCATACAGGCTCCCCTGTCAAGTTTTATAACCGGGACAAATGGGCAAATACATTTCATGGGTTTTAATTACAGTAGCATGCATTATTTAAAAACTATAATGACCGAAAACTCCCACCTAAAGAAAGCCTAATTGGTGGCGGAAAAAACAAGATATAGTTCATTTAATTGTGATAAGTAATGATAAAGTTATAGACTAATGAATGGAAGGAGCGCTGAAAGGTGAAAATTGCTCTGGTGCTCAAGGGGTAAAACCCCTCAGTGGTGAAGTGGTTAAGAACATGCATTGTTATTACCATTGCTATGCTCCTAATAAAGATTGTTTTGAACACTAAAAAAAATAAAGGGAACACTTAAACAACCCAATGTAACTCCAAGTCAATCACGCTTCTGTGAAATCAAACTGTCCACAACACTGATTGACAATCAATTTCACATGCTGTTGTGCAAATAGAATAGACAACAGGTGAAATTATAGACAATTATCAAGACATTCACAGGGAAAGGTTCTGCAGGTGGTGACCACAGACCACTTCTCAGTTCCTATGCTTTTTTCTGGCTAATGTTTTAGTCACTTTGAACGCTGGCGGTGCTTTCACTCTAGTGGTGGGCTGGTGGCATGAGACGGATTCTACAACCACACAAGTGGCTCGAGTAGTGCAGCTCATCCAGGATAGCACTTTAACACGAGTTGTGGCAAGAAGGTTTGCTGTGTCTGTCAGTGTAGTGTCCAGAGCATGGAGGCGCTACAAGGAGACAGGCCAGTACATCAGAAGATGTGGAGGAGGCAGTAGGATAGCAACAACTCACCACCAGGACCACTACCTCTGCCTTTGTGCAAGGAGGAACATAAGGAGTGCTGCCAGAGTCCTGCAAAATGACCTCTTGCGGGTCACAAATGTGCATTTGTCTGCTCCAATGGTCAGAAACAGATTCCATAAGGGTAGTATGAGGGCCCGACGTCCATAGGTGGGGTTTGTGCTTACAGCCAAACACCGTGCAGTATGTTTGGCATTTGCCAGAGAACACCAAGACTGGCGCTCTTCACAGATGAAAGCAGGTTCACAGTGAACACGTGACAGATAACGTTATGCTGCCTGCAACATCCTCCAGCATGACCGGTTTGGCAGTGGGTTGTCAGTAATGGTGTGGGGTGAACAAAATCTAAAATATATCAGCGCTCTAATAAATAACAAATTCAAAGTTCAAGCACAAAACAACTGCAAAAAGTCCTGTATTCCAGCAATCCTCCTCATAACGTCAATCAAAAACACTTCAGTGCTATTTCTTGAAATCCATCACCAATAAAATCAAAAATACGCTTACCAGAAATCCATAGACCTTAATTACAGGGTCTATATATGACTTATGCTGGGTCTACACGTGCCGATGTATCTTATCAATCGAGTCGCTGGTGCGGGGACGAGCAAGTATCGAATCCGGCGGACGAGCGGGTACGTGCGGGGATGCGGAAGAGTCGATCCGTGTAGATGGAGTATATGGGCCTGCAACTGGTCTCTCTCCTGCTTGGCCTCCAATGCCTAAAATAGTAGATTTACCCAGGGCTGTGGAGTCGGTACAAAAATCTTCCGGCTCCTCAGTTTATGAAACCGCGACTCCAACTCCGACTCCAGGGGTAACCAAAATGGCCCCGACTCCGACTCCTTAGTCTGATATTTAACAGGGCTGTGGATTTTGTACAAAAATCACCTGACTCTGACTCCCGTCTCCGACTCCTCAGTTTATAAAACCACAGACTCCAACTCCGACTCCGGGTGCCCAAAATTGCCCTGACTCCAACTCCCGACTCCACAGCCCTGGATTCACCAAGGATCAGGTAGACTCGCCACTGATATGTAGAGATGTCGCGAACCTCCGATTTTCGGTTCGCGAACCCCGTTCGTGAACCTTCGCGGAAGGTTCGGTTCGCGAAAAAGTTCGCGAACCGCAATAGACTTCAATGGGGATGCGAACTTTGAAAAATAGAAAAAATTATGCTGGCCACAAAAGTGATGGAAAAGATGTTTCAAGGGGTCTAACACCTGGAGGGGGGCATGGCGGAGTGGGATACATGCCCAAAGTCCCGGGGAAAAATCTGGATGTGACGCAAAGCATCATTTTAAGGACAGAAATCACATTGAATGCTAAATTGCAGGTCTAAAGTGCTTTAAAACATCTTGCATGTGTATACATCAATCAGGGAGTGTAATTAGAGTTCTGCTTCACACTGACACACCAAACTCACTGTGTAACGCACCGCAAACAGCTGTTTGCGTAGTGACGGCCGTACTGGACTGGTGCGCACCGTGGCGAGAGTAGGCCGTGGCGGTTTTCAAGCCCATATGGTGGCCGGGCTGTGGTAGCTCAATGATAGAACAACAGTGACTGTCCAGCTGATCAAATTTGGTCTGACCACAATGAAGCAACGACCTTATTATCTTTTGTGTCCCACCCCCACCCGAGACACTCAAATAGCCGGCGGTCATTGCTTCATTGTGATACGCAAGCCCCTTCACCGCGGCAAGGTAATGATCATGAAGGGGGATGGGCACATGTACATGCCTTTTTGGTTTTTTGTTGCAGCCGCCCGCAGTGCAGCCAGCAAAATTAGGCAGGCATGTACACGCACCAGAAAAATCAGTGTAGCGGCCGCTGCTAGCAGCGGCCTTAAAAATTCAGGAATCCGCCTAGAGTCCTGGACCCTGTTGGTGGTGGCGGAGAAGGCAAGTGGCCTGCAGGCAGAGATGCTGTGTGTGGGGACTGACTTAGTCTTCGGTCATGCAGTAGCCCTCCGGGATCCATTCCTCATTCATTTTGATAAAGGTCAGGTACTGAACACTGTCGTGACTTAGGCGACTTCTCTTCTCAGTGACTATGCCTCCAGCTGCACTGAAGGTCCTTTCTGACAGGACGCTTGCGGCAGGGCAAGAGAGAAGTTGTATGGCAAATTGGGACAGCTCTGGCTACAGGTCAAGCCTGCGCAACCAGTAGTCCAAGGGTTCATCGTCGCTTTTCGCAGTGTCTGCATTCACACTCAAGGCCAGGTTGTCGGCTACCTGCTGGTCCAGGCGTTGGTGGAGGGTGGATCCGGAAGGACTATGGCAAGGAGTTGGACTAAAGAATGTCCGCATGTCCGACATCACCCTGAGATCGCTGGAGCGTCCTGTTCTTGCCTGCGTGGACTTGGGAGGAGGAGGGTTACTGCCAGTGGTACCTTGATTGCATTGTGCAGCCACATCACCCTTAAATGCATTGTAAAGCATCATCGACAGCTTGTTCTGCAAGTGCTGCATCCTTTCCGCATTCTGTTGAGTTGGTAACAGGTCCGCCACTTTGTGCCTGTACCGAGGGTCTAGTAGCGTGGCTACCCAGTACAGGTCATTCGCCTTGAGTTTTTTGATACGGGGGTCCCTCAACAGGCTGGACAACATGAAAGAGGCCATCTGCACAAAGCTGGATGCAGACGTACTCTCCATCTCCTCTTGGTCTTCCTCAGTGACGGGACGCAACTCCTCTTCCTCCCCCCAGCCACGAACAATACCACGGGAACGTGGAGCAGCAGAAGCCCCCTGTGACGGCTGCCGCGGTTGTTCTTCTTCCGCCGCCTCTTCCTCCTCCACAGAAACACCTTCCTCATCACCATCATCAGAGTCTGACTCCTCTCCTTCCCCACACGACTCCTCTTCTTCCTCCTCCTCCTCCCCCCTCTGTGCTGCCGCAGGTGTTGTGGAAACATCGGGTTCGGATGTAAATCACTCCCACGACTCCTGCTGCCGTAACTGTTCTCGTTCACGCTCCTCCACAGCTGTATCCACCACTCTACGCACGGCACGCTCCAGGAAGTAGGCATAGGGGATCAAGTCGCTGATGGTGCCCTCAGCGCGACTCACCAGTTTGGTCAGCTCCTCAAAGGGCTCCATGACCCTGCATGCATTTCGCATCAGTGTCCAGTTGTTGGGCCACAACATCCCCATCCTCCCAGATTGTGTGCTTGTACTGTAATGATACAGGTACTGGGTGACTGCTTTCTCCTGGTCTAGCAGGCGAGAGAACCTCAGCAGGGTGGAATTCCAGCGAGTCGGGCTATCGCAAATGAGGCGTCTCACCGGCAATTTGTTTTTACGATGAATGTCCGCAAAGCGTGCCATGGCCTTGTAAGAGCGCCTGAAATGCCCACACAACTTCCTGGCCTGCTTCAGGACGTCCTCTAAGCCTGGGTACTTGGACACAAATCTTTGCACGACCAGATTCAGCACATGTGCCATGCAGGGTACATGTGTCAGCTTTCCCAAATTCAACGCAGAAATGAGATTGCTGCCGTTGTCACACACCATGTTGCCGATCTCAAGCTTGTGCGGGGTCAGCCATTGCTCCACCTGTTTAAGAGCAGCCAGGAGAGCTGCTCCAGTGTGACTCTCCACTTTCAGGAAAGACATGTCTAACACTGCGTTACACCGTCGTTCCTGGCATGCAGCATAGGCCCTGGGGTGCGGGGGCTGTGTAGCTGGAGAGGAGATTGCAGCACCAGCCAAGGAGGAGGAGGATGACGACAGCGCAGAGGTGGTAGCAGGCGGAGAGGAGGTGGCTGGAGGCCTGCCTGCAAGCCGTGGAGGTGTGACAAGTCGGTCCGCTGTGCAGCCACGTACTCCCTGCTTGCTGCCTTCGGTCACCAGGTTGACCCAATAGGCTGTGTACGTAATGTAGCGGCCCTGCCTGTGCTTGGCAGACCAGGCATCTGTGGTCAGGTGGACACTTGACCCAAAGCTCTTCGCAATAGATGACACCACTTGCCTCTCAACTGCACGGTACAGTTTGGGTATGGCCTTTTGTGAAAAATAATTCCGGCCTGGTTTCTTCCACTGCGGTGTACCAATGGCCACAAACTTACGGAAAGCCTCCACCAGCTTGTATGGTAATAGCTGGCGAGCTAATAGTTCCGCAATGCCAGCTGTCAGACGCCAGGCAAGAGGGTGACTGGCAGACGCTTCTTATGCTCAAATACGTCCTTCACGGACAGCTGGGTACTGCTGTGGGCAGAGGAGAAGGAACCGCTCGAGGGAAGAGGCGGTGTGGAGGAGGGTGGCTGTGAAGGTACAAGGGAGAAAGTGGATGAAGACGATGCACCTGAAGGAGGAAGAGGAGAAGGAGGGTGGCTTGTCTTTTGGGTGCTGCTTTTCCTCAGGTGTTCTTGCCATCGCTGTTTGTGCCTTCTCTCCAGGTGACTTCGTAATGTACTTATCCCTACGTGAGAGTTGGCCTTTCCACGGCTCAATTTTTGCTGGCAGAGACTAACAGATGGCTTTACTCCGATCTGAGGCACACATGTTAAAAAATTTCCAAACCGCTGTGCCCCCCTGGGGTGATGGCGCTACGGTGGCATCAGCAGCTGACGTTGAAGGGCATGTTGGCTGGCTGTCCATAGCTGGCGATACATGGCGCCGGACACTGCCCCCAGCTGTTTCTGAGGACGAGCTCCCTCTGCTTCTATCATGGAGTCGTCTCCTTCTACTCCTCTCTGACTCCCCCTCTGAACTGTCCCCCTGGTCATCTCCTCTACCGGGAACATACGTGGCATCCGTATAATCGTCGTCATAATCCTCTTGCCCAGCTTCGCTTTCCTCAGACACCTCCTCAACTGCACCAACTTCAGGTGGTTCATCATCCCCCTCCTCACACGTTACGTCCATACTATCGCCACCTAACTCAGACGTATGAGGTGGTGTACCTGCGCCTTCTTCTTGTTGTTGCAGTAGTGGCTGTGAATCAGTGATTTCACTACCACCAAATAACTCCTGCGAAGTGTCAAATGCAGCGGATGTGGTGCTTGTACTAGCGCTGGTGGCACTGGCTGCGGGAGATGAGGACTTCTGTGTTAAATACTCAACCACGTCCTCACAATTTTGGGAAGTGATGGCACGTGCCTTCTTCTGAGCACTGCATTTTGGGACAGGTCCGCATGAAATCACAGCAACACCACCTCGCACAGACCTGCCGGTGCCTGGTGGCCTTCCACTGGGTCTGCCTCTACCTCTTCCTCTACCTGGTTTGTCCATTTTGTTCATCTCGGGGGGATGCTAGGTATATGCAGTGAGCTTGGTTCTCTCAACACAACAGGTAGTTATATGCAGTGAGGTGGGTTCACTGAACAGTAAAGGTAGTTAGATGCAGTGAGCTGGGTTCACTGAACATTAAAGGTACTTAGATGCAGTGAGGTGGGTTCACTCAACACAACAGCAGCAGCACTTTCCCCCTGCATCTCCAGCCTGGCAATAGCAGAAAGCTCTGGACACTGCCAAACCAGAAGCCGGTACCCAGACAGAATTACATAACCACCCCCACCACCAAACAACCGATTTCCTACCAAACTAGACAGCCACCATGCAGCCTCCATCCCAGTGAATACGATAGTCCAGCAGAGAAGGCAGCCGCAGCGGGGGAGAATGACAGCACCAGATGACTCACATTCACCTATTGCGATCCAAGCAATAGAGATCTCGTCTTCCGGAGCCCATCTGTCTCCTCTAGAGTGCTGCCGCTCTGTTACTACTACTATTACTACTTTCTACTTCCTGCCTGATCTGAAAATCAGAAAGTTCAGAGCGAGCGGCTGCACTGTAGAAGAGACAGATGGGTTTCAGATGACGGGATCTCTGTCGCTTGGATCATGGATAGGTGAGTGAGCGTTTGCCATCTGCTGCTATCATTCTTGCTGCAGCTGTGGTTCTCTGTGGGAAGGGAGGAAGGAGTGGGCAGCGGCAGAGCGCACAGTAGCAGGAGGGAGACCTAGGAGGAGAGCCTGGCTCTGAAGACAATCAGCAGCGCACGGCATCATTTGACAAGACAAGACAAATCACATTTATATCGCCCTTTTCTCCTGGCGGACTCAAAGTGCCAGAGCTGCAGCCACTAGGGCGCGCCCTATAGGCAGTAGTAGAGTCAGAGAGACTTGCCTAAGGTCTCCTACTGAATAGGTGCTGGCTTACGGAACAGGCAGAACCGAGATTCGAACCCTGGTCTCCTGTGTCAGAGGCAGAGCCCTTAAAGGGACTCTGAGCAGTGCCTGTGGGTATGCCTTAAAGCATACCCACAACTAATTAATTATATCCGCACACCTACCAGCATAATGTTTGTAATTATATCCCCCTGGGTTCCTTATATTTCATTGCATTGTGCTGAATCGAGCTGCCGACTTTGGAGAAAAGTCGTCCTGTGTAATACAATGTAACTATGGAAAGATGCATATCATTTTGAAGCTCTCTTTCTCCTCTTTCCAATGATAGTTAAACTGCCACCCTACGCCTTTTAGTTTTCGCTATTTTCGCGATATTGCTGTGGCCGCGATTTCCATTGCAAAAATAGCAAAAACTAAAAGGCGTAGGGCGGCGGTTCATATATTATTGTAAAGAGGAGAAAGGGAGCTTTAAAATGATATCCATCTTTCCATAGTTACTGCACTGCTCAGAGTCCTTTTAACCAGTATACCATCCAGCCACCGCTGACAGGATGGCGAGGGCTGGTTTATGTGCTGATGGTGCCCATTTGACTCTGAATGGGGCCCCAAGCGACTGCTTTTGTTGCCTGGTCAGTAATCTGGCCCTGACGAAATCGATAGGGCGGAGTCTGATGCGGAAGTGGAATCGTACACGCTTGGGTGAGCAGCGGCGAGGAGAGGCAATGTGTGGCATCACCGGTTCCGTGACACACTTGGACGAGCCTGCCAGCCTGGCCACCTAAACGGGGGGAGAGCCCATCATAAATTACTCTATGCGCTGATTTTATCACTTCACATGTGAGTGCAATTGCTTTTTTATCAATAAATTGTTTTTAGCAGTATTACGCTATATGGGGTTTTTACTCATTGAGGTTTTGAGTAAGAAAGCTGCCTTTACATGAAGAGGTCTGGCTGGGATCTGTGACGCAACACACTGCTGGAGAGGTGGGGGACGACCCGAGAACGGTCCCAAGGCGTATATAGACCATTGGTTGGTCAAGGACAGCGGTGAGTGGAACACAAAGGGTGTTGGTGGAGGCTCCACTTTACTATCCTGTTAGGAGAAACAGCATTGCACAGCTTCATGGAGAAGAAAGATTCCCTATAAAATTGATTTTAGGACTTTAGGGCATATGTACATGTACTATTTTACCTTTGTGTTTGCACAGGGACCTTGGAGGGATATGTGAATTGTGTAATAACTTTCCATCAATTGTCTGAGTACATATATAAGTGTAGGGGAAGTGTTCTTGGTTATGGTTAGTTAAGTACTACATTTACTGTCAACTTATGTGTGGTGCATGTTTTTGATGAACAGCAACAAAATCTTTTTCTGCACACCGTGAGCGCCACCTCTTGATATACAGGCAACTGGCATTGCTTAAAAGGAAATAAACATGACAACCTCCATATACCTCTCTCTTCAGTTCCCCTTTAACCCTCCTGGCGGTCTATTAAAATCCGCCAGGGGGCAGCGCAGCAGTCTTTTTAAATGTTTTTTTTTTAAATCATGTAGCGAGCCCAGGGCTCGCTACATGATAGCCGCTGTGCAGCGGCATCCCCCGCCCGCTTCTCTGATTAGGAAATCCCGTTCAAAGAACGGGATTTCCTGGAGGGCTTCCCCCATCGCCATGGCGACGGGTGGCATGACGTCATCTACGTCGTGACGTCATTGGGCGTCCCGATCCACCCCTCAGTGCTGCCTGGCACTGATTGGCCAGGCAGCGCACGGGGTCTTGGGGGGGCGCAACGGATAGCGACGATCGAGCGCGGAGCGGCGGTGATCGGTGTGCTCACGCTGCTAGCAAAGTGCTAGCTGCGTGCAGCAAAAAAAAAATTATGCAAATCGGCCCAGCAGGGCCTGAGAAAACCTCCTGCGTGGCTTCCGCCAGGAAGGTTAAGGACATTACATCAAAGTTGAATCAGCCTGTAGTGTTTTTTCCACTTTAATTTTGAGTGTGACTCCAAATCCAAACCCCCATGGATTGATAAATTTGATTTCCATTGATAATTTTGTTATCAGCACATTCAACTATTTAAAGAACAAAGTATTTAGTAAGAACATTTCATTCATTCAGATCTAGGATGTCTTATTTGTGTGTTCTCTTATTTTTTTTTTTAGTAATGTATATAGCCTTGTTACCATCTGAAGCCAGAACATTTGTATCATGTAAATAAAGTAGAAGACGGGCACAGGCTAAAATACCAGCTTGCATTGATTTTGTGTCAGATGCATGTAGAGGAGGTCTCCATTTTTGAGACGCTCCCCCACTTCAAAGCTGTTTTTTGAGTTATACTTTCATCATCAGAGGTGGTACACTGGGGGGGGCGGGGGGAGGGGGGTTACAGGGAGGCTGGTCACTGCGCCATTCAGACTTACTCATTTCAATGCCTTTTGGAGTCTGATGTAACCAAGCCACCTGGAATTTTAGCATCCAGCTGACCAGGCAATATTATACGTAAGCCCACCTATGTCTAACATAGGTGGGCTTACGTATAATAACACTCCATCGCAGGTGATAACAGTACTGGACCACATCCATAGCCGATACGTTACTTGGCTACATGTGTGCCACAGACAATCTGGAGTTCGGCCATGTGATAGCCAAACTCTGACACCCAATTTAATCACGTGACTTGCCATAGCCACAGTTTACATTGCGGTCTATGACAGTGCCTAATTACACGGTCGGTCCTGGCACGTCTTTGAGGTCCACCAACTTACAGATGAACAATTTATGTCAGTATGGAACTGTGTTACTCGGCTTATCCATCTCTCTCTTTTTGCTGAACTGGTGCACCTTGTTGCCTATGACTTCAATGGCTGCCAGTTACCCAGAGTAAGCAGTTCTCTGAACTGTAACGTGTAAAGCTCTCCACAATCTGTCTTCTCCGTACATCTCAGTAATTTCCAGATAACACCCCGAAGTGCCTAACTGCAACATTTTCTCTGCATACAACTTTCTTCTGTCCTCCAGAATAACCTCCTTAAATTTGCCCCTACAAGACTCCTCACAGGTGTCTCCCCCTCTCTGGAATTACCTACTAAAGCATATTCATCGGTCTGCAGCTCTTGAAACCTTTAGGCCCTATTTACACTTAATGCATTGCATTGACTTGTCGAGTTGCATCCCATTTGAAAAACATGCTGTGACGCAACTCAACGCATCTAAGTGGGAATCCTGTCTTAGGTGTACCCTTAAAATTCACATTTACAGGCAAACCTATCATCTAGCCTAATACAATCCCTTCAGCAACTGACCAGGCTTTGCTGCTTGCAGAATCTGACACAGAAACTCACAAATATACATGATACTCTTTGCCTTGCTTCTTATTTCTCCTCTGTCTTTAGATTGGAACAGCAGCCTTTTTTTTATACTTGATTTTTGTAAATGCTTTGCGTTTTGTTAGACACTTTGGGGTGCTGCACTGTGTTCAGCGGATTTACAGGCTAAAGTCTAAAGATGCCCACTAATGATCCAGTCTTTTTCATCCAATTTTACCAAAGCTATGTAGTCTAAGGTTAAATTGAGTGAATATGTTGAATGGATAGGCCGTTCCCTTATATTACATAGAAATGGTAAGATTGCATGAAAAAGATTGGATCATTACTGGCCAGCATAACACTTGATGAGTAGAGCATAATGCATTGCATATAATGTATTGCCTTCTGCTCTGTTCATTGTGTGCATACATCTCTGTGTCACTGTCACATTTATATTGTTTAACACATCTGTATTATGCCCCCTTGTTTGTCGCTTGATTTGTACTGCACCACAGAAGATGATGGCTCTATATAAATCCATAATGATGAAACTAGTTATATGATCAGTTGTTACAGGCAACTAAACCATCCTTTACAATATTACAAATCGCCAAAATGCTGTGTATGGAAAACGGTCTCTGTTGATAAGCCAACTGTGCCCTAGTTTCACTTACTTTAACGTGGATCAAGTTTTGCAATGAGTCCTTGGCAAGGGATTGTGGGTAAGTTGCACTGATTCTGCTTGAATAGGCACTAGCAGAGCTGTCACTCTCCTGGACACTGCATGCTTCTATTCCTGTCTATATATTCTCATTTCATGCTGAACAATAAACAGACCATGATGTACAGGACAGAGGTTCTGCTCCAGAGGACAACAACATCCTCTGCATCCCATGGGGCCCTGGGTGTCAAGAGGCAAAAGCGAGGGGTTTTATTTTTATATAAAACACAAGAAAACAACGGTCTGTGTCTTCTTCGTGTCTGCAGATATTATTTCTAAACAGAAACAATATTGTGGCCTAAAAGCAGGCAGCCTAAAGGGGATAAGTATTGCCTCTCTTCTAATGTGTATTCATCCCCACAATCACAGTGTACTCGAGAGCAGGATATAGAGATTGTGTTGCTCAACCACCATATCGTGATAATTGGTGATCCCACTGACCTCTCCGCTTAAAGAACAAGTCTATGATAAATCTTTCTACCAACCCCAACCTAAAAAGTATCCTTTTCTATCCTAAACCCTCCATACCCAAACTCAGCCTTGGGTCTCGGCTTTCCTTGGCACCCAATCAGAGCTACTTAGGCTCTTAGCACACTACTCCCCCTCCTACAGTCAGCACTGTATCTCAGAAACCTGCCCACAACCTCTGCACCCCATCCTGGAAACCCCAGGGCCAGCGCTACCATAGAGGCGAAGGGGGCAATTGCCCCAGAGCATGTAAGGGCCCCCAAAGTGTCCCCCCATCTTAACTGTGGCTCCCCAGGACCTCTGCAGAGTCTTTGGCAGAGCAGCGTCTCACCTGTGCTGGGCAGGCAGCTAATACAATACACTACACTACCAAAGACTCTGCAGGGGCCCCAGGGATCACAGTTAAGTTGGGAGGGTCCACAGCCAGCTCAGGGGCCCAGGAAGGAAATTTGGCTGCAACAAAGAACCCCTAATGCGGCTTTTTGGTTGAGAGGTGTCTGTTGGGGGGCCCCTAGGCTAATTTTTCCCTGGGGCCCCATTGTTACTAGAACCGGCCCTGCCAGTGCCAATACCACATCACTGTACCTTCCATTGTATCAGACCTCAAGTCAAACTCCTGATGATCAGGGCAGTGGTGAGGGATCCATGTCTGCAAAACCCACACCTCCTTTTAGTCAGCAGCAAACAGAGCAGGAATGGTGTGACTGAGCTCCCAGGAGTGACCGTGGGAGGACAGGCCATCGCTTCTGGAGGTGGAACACTAGTGCTCAGATGGAAGCCCAATGTGACAGCATTACTGGAAATGTGGTGGTCAGCATGGGCATAATGGAAGATATTGAAGGGATTGCTCCTATATTTTTTTCTTTGGCGGGGATGGGGCAGGGGGCAGAGATACAAAAAAATTGAGTAATTAGCCTTTAACCTAAGTGTGAAACTATTGCTAATCCTATGACTTTTTCTACACCATTCCAACCTTAAAGTGGACCTGAACTCTTGCACAGGACACAAGGAAAACGGAGAGAAATGCACTCTGTGGCCTGGTGCGCACCGAGCGGTTTTGGTAGCGTTTTCAAAAATGCCGCTTCTAAAAAGGCTTGGCTAATGTATCTCAATGGGGTGGTGCACACCAGCGGTTTGAGGTTTTTAGCGAACCGCAAACGTGG
The DNA here is from genome assembly GCF_040937935.1 of Hyperolius riggenbachi. Lineage (NCBI taxonomy): Eukaryota > Metazoa > Chordata > Amphibia > Anura > Hyperoliidae > Hyperolius > Hyperolius riggenbachi. The sequence continues at coordinate 199,987,481 of NC_090657.1, forward strand.
GTCCTGCAGCATTTTTGCGGTTTGCAGATGCGTTTCTGCCTTAATGTAAAGTATAGGAAAAGCTCAATCCGCTCTGGAAAACGCTAGATCAGAGCGGTTTTCCAATCGTTTTTGTTACAGAAGCTTTTCAGTAACAGCTTTACCGTAACAATATATGACATCTGCTACACAAAAACGCTCCAAAAACACTAGGCATGTTTAGAAAACCTCTCTAACATGCCTAGAATCGCTCTGAAATCTGCTTCAAACACCTCTAGCGTTTTGCAGATCTAGAGGTTTTTTGGTGTGCACTGGGCCTGTGTGTGTGTGTGTGTGTGTGTGTGTGTGTGTGTGTGTGTGTGTGTGTGTGTGTGTGTGTGTGTGTGTGTGTGTTTTTCTTTTAAAGAGAATAGCCTGTTTAATTCTCCCTCATTTGTAAATAATCACAAGTGTAATTTGATATCTCAGCTGTGTCAGCACAGAAATTCGGCAGTCCTCAACAGACAGCTAATATGTAAACACAGGATGTTAACCCTATGTCTGTTTCCATGAAAGCAGGAAGTAGACACACTGCAGATTTATTGCAGAAGTTCTATAACTGTTACAAATAAATGTTTTTCTCTAAACGTTATAATGCTGTTGCTTATCTTTTCAAGCAGAGAGGAAGTTCCGAGTTCAGGTTCGCTTTAACTGGTCTTTAAACTAAGCTTGTGCCCAACATAAAAACCCTAGCTCTAACCATTGCCTGATCTCTGAAACCCTGAACTTAGCAAATTTTAAATACTGGGCTAGTAAATCTTTTCTTTCTCACGCTCCCTAAACTCTCAGAAAAATCGCTCTAGTGGGTTCCAGCCCTAAGGGCTGGTGCACACCAGAGCGGTTCTGGAGCGTTTTTAAAAACACTAGCTGTTTGAAAACAGCTTGGGTAATGTATTTCAAATGGGGCTGGTGGACACCAGAGCGGTTCGTTTTTTCCACAAACACAAGCTCGGGGGCTGCAGCATTTTTTAGATTTCTGAGGCGTTTCTGCCTCAATGTAAAGTATAGGAAAGTGTAAAAACGCTAGACCAGAGCGGTTTTCCAGGCGTTTTTGTTACAGAAGCTGTTCAGTAACAGCTGTACTGTAACAAAATATAAAATCTGCTACACAAAAACGCTCCAAAACATGCTAGGCATGTTTACAAAACCTCTCTAAACATGCCTAGAATCGCTCTGAAATCTGCTTCAAACACCTCTAGCGTTTTTTCAGATCTGCTAGAGATTTTTGTTGTGCACTGGCCCTGAGTGTTTGTTTCCAAATCAAGCTCTGCTGATTTAGGCCCAGTGCACACCAACAACCTCTAGCAGATCTGTAAAACGCTAGAGGTTTTTTAAGCAGATTTTCAGAGCGATTCTTGGCATGTTTAGAGACGTTTTCTAAACATGCCTAGCGTTTTTTGGAGCGTTTTTGTGCAGCAGATTTCAAATATTGTTACAGTAAAGCTGTTACTGAACAGCTACTGTAACAAAAACGGCTGGAAAACCACTGTGATCTAGCGTTTTCTAGAGCAGTTCTCCACTTTCCTACACTTTAACATTGAGGCAGAAACGCCTCACAAATCTAAAAAATGCTGCAGCCCGAGTTTGCGTTTGTGGAAAAAACAAACCGCTCTGGTGTGCACCAGCCCATTGAAATACATTACCCAAGCTGGTTTCAAACAGCTAGCATTTTTAAAAACGCTCCAGAACCGCTCTGGTGTGCACCAGCCCTAAAAGAGGAACTGTAGTGAAAATTACATAATTAATACAATTGCTTATTTTTTACAATATTAATTTATATATTTTTTAGTCCGTTTTTGCTCACTGTAAAGCCTTACCTCTCCCTGATTTAGATTCTAAAATGTTTCCCTGTTGGTGACATCTTTAAGTCTGCCAGGTGATTTCTGCGGAATGTTCGTTACTGAGAGTTCTTTGCACAGTGGGGAGATATTGCTTGATTTGTAGTTGGAAAAAGTCATTATTTCCCACAAGGGGCTCTATTCTCAAAGACTTCCCGCATGCGGTAAAGTACATGCGGGAAGTTTCCAACCAAAATACCGTCAAGTTGAAATTTTTAAAATGTCCCGCATGTTTTTTCCGCATGCGGAAAAAGTGCGATAAAAGTGCGGGAGTCATGCGGAAAAATTTCCGCAAAAGTCGGTATTTTCCGCAATAAAAAATCAATTCTCAAAAATGTTCAGACGCATCATTTCGTCGTTATTTACCGATTTTTTTTATCACCTACAAATAGTAGGTGATATATTCCGCATCCCATTGACTTTAATGAAGTGTGGAGGCTTAAGGACTGTGCTTGGTGGACTTTTTAAACACTTTTTCATGCGACCTTTTTACCGCATGATTCCCGCATGAATAATAGCTGTTTCCGCATCTTTTTTTCCCGCATGCGGAAAACATGCGGAAAATATTAGTGAATGTGGAAAAAATGCTGAGTTTACCGCTGGCGGAAATATAGCGGTAAAATTTTGTGGAAAATTTGGCTCTTTGTGAATAGAGCCCAATGCAACGAGTTTCACAGCAAACTGTCAGACCCGTGGTCCTGACATCACACTGTGGGAGGGGTTTCACCACAATATCAGCCATACAGATTTCTGTAATGATCTTTTCGAAAAAAAAGTTAAAGATTTCTTCTGGCAAAGGGGGTATCACTTACTGATTGGATTGAAGATCAATCCTGGGTTAAAGTTCCTCATTAAAGTTGTATTATACACAAATTGCATCTGTGGTGTAAAGCATTAAACATAGCATAAAATTAACAGCTACTGTAAAACCATCTGAGGCTGGGACCCACCAGCAGTATGTTACTAAGCCATTACTAAGCAGTTGTGATTTGAAAAGCTCTTATGTAATGCTATGGGTGTGATCCCACTTGAGCAAAGTGATTTTATAAAAATCCCCCATAGGAATGCATTAGCAAGAGCTTTTTCAAATCACTAGGACTTTAAAAAGGCTGCTAGTGGGTTTGAGCCCTAACTGTTTTTCAAGGTACTGGAAGGGTTAAAACTCAAGGTTAAAACCTTAATTAGCTGTTAAATGATATGCTTGCCTTTTCAGACCAGAATTATCAGATTATGGGGGCAATACATAAAAGGCTGTGTGAAGAAAAATATCTTGTCGGGAAAATAGCGCATTTGGTATTTTAGACTTTTGTGTGCTAGTTCATAAAAATTTCCACAGGTGCAATAGAAGTGCGGTAAATTACCGAAGCCCAACTGCCATTAACAGCAGAAGAGTAGTTGTCTGTGTTGTTACATGCTGTTCTCCATGCAGAGACAGCATCAGGCAGGGGACACACTTTTCTTTCAGTTTTCTGCACACTTTTTTCTGCGTACGTTTTCTGCACACCAAGTGTGTTTCTATGCAGGAAAATGCATGTTTTTTTGAACTGCAGCTAGTGTAATTGATACAAAAAACTGACAAAATGTGCAGAGTCCTGATGCAGAATGTCAGGTTTTTTTTTCTGCGTGCTAAAACCACATTTAGGTCCCGTTCAGACTGCAAAATGCGGACGGCCACGCATGCGGACCGCAACGCGTACGAACGCACGCCATCAGCGTTTGTATGCGTTGCGTGGCTGATCCCAACACTGAAAAGTGAATGGGACAGCGCGCGTTTTTGTAAAATCTGCGTGCAGCACGCGTTCCCGGACCGCACAGGTCCAGAACGCATGCAGTGTGAACATCAGACATTGCACTCTATGCAATGTCTGATGTCCTGCATGTCGGCCACCTGCACGCGTTTCCAAAACGCGGCTGGAAACGCGTGCAGTGTGAACGGGCCCGAAGTGTGAACTAGCCCATTAATTAACATGAGTTCTCAGTTTTTCTGTGCCGAAAACGCATACGAAAATAGTCAAGTGTGTTCCCTGCCACACAATATAAGAGGCATCCCAACTTCCCTTTAGATGTGCATGTTTTGTTATACCGCCTTTGCTTACCCTGAATCCGCTCTGAATCGGTCTATTAGTCTTTCATAGTATTGTATTAAATTGCCGCAGCTTAGAAGAACTTGAAAAAAACTTTACACATGCCATGCTTAGTTGATTTTCACCTCCAGCTCCTACCTATCATCCACACAGGAACTCAAGAGGTTAAACAGCCAGAGGAATTCTGGAGAAGCCTGTTCTGTTCCTATCGCTCTGCTGCTGCCTGGGGGGGGAGATCTCACTGGTTCTGCTTGTGAGTCAAGGCTCCCAGCACAGTTCTGCATAGACTTCGCACTCTTATCACCACTTCAAAGCAGACGGTATTGTTTTGTGCCTTTACCGCATGTTCTAATCTTCATGAATTTACATTTATTGACGTTTGTTGAGGTATTTACCGCATAAGTCGGTAATTTACCTCACTGCCTGGTAATTTCAGCTTTTCATGCGGTAACAGCCTTTATGAATTGACATTTTCCTAAGTGCTATATAAAGTCAGCTGTTTTCAGCATTACCGAATGCAGTAATGCTTTATGAATTGACCCCTATGTTGGAAGTGCAGTAAACTACGACTAAGGGCAGATTGTAAGCCCGACACGCGTCAGTTGAACCCTGTGATTTTACTGCATTTTGCTATGTGGAATTTTTGAATAAAGAATACCAGCGTTTTTCTACCACTGCTTGACTTGCGGATCCTTCTGTACATATCTATGGATTGGCCTGGCTTCCCAGATCCTGCACCCATTGGTTGAACTGGTAGGGGGTTTGAGCGTTTTTGACTTCTCAGATTTAAACCTTGCAAACAAGGTAGAGAGGTTTCTGTTGTATCCAGGGGGAAGCGGAGAACTCGCTCTTCGTTTGCTAAATAATTAATTAGCAGTTTATCTGATAATTTGTCCTGCATCCAGCAACGATATCCATTAAGATATCCAATAGCATCATGGGGTGTAAATATGCATTGAAATGACATTAGAGTAGCGTTATAGTGTTTCATACGCTTATGCATTTGGGCAGAAGTTTAATTTTGAGTGTAATCCCACTTTTAATGGCACCATTTTATGTATACGTGATACCTTTCTTCATAATGCCTGATACTCCAGCATGTCTCTCAAGCCTCTATAATTGACTATGCAAATAGTGGCGTATTCTAGAGATGGACCTGGATGAGAGAGCAATGTCTGTAAGCGGTTGTTTGTTGCCGGTGGAGAAATTGTCCATCAGTGCTCGACACAATGGAATCAATATCTGATAATTTGTACTGTCAAACTGCTCAGTAAGTCAGTCAGAATTGCCAATCTGCTTCCTTCCTCCACCAAACTTATGAAACTCATGTTCAGAAACATTGAATTAATCAAAATATAACTGAAAGCCTGCAAAATTTGGATTTAGTAAAAAGAAAAAAAAAGTTTTATTGGTCAATCGAACACCAAAATCGATCAGTGCATGGCCACCAGAACTGTGTATTTGCAGATTATTGGCAGCCATCTTTTCCCTCTCAAGTTGGGGCTGTCAGGTTTTCATTGGTTTTTATCATATTGCATGGAGGTAATATTTGGCGAGAGCTTGCACTGTTTACACTGGGTATTTGTCTAACCATCAAAAGTGGAGAAAAAAAGAGCGCTCCATAGTGTAACACCGCTTTATTAAAACAAATTGCGCAAATTAAAATTCACTTACTAGATGTAAGATGAATATAGACATGTAGTTAGGCTTGCAGCCTTAAAATCCTTCCTAGGTGGGTATACCCTCAAACTGCCGTGGCCGTCGGGGTTATTATTATTATTATTATTTATTGTATTTATAAAGCGCCAACATATTACGCAGCGCTGAACAATAAATATATACAATGATACAAGGATGACATACATAGGGTTATACACATAGAACAAAGTTTTACATACAAATTGTACAAAATACATGATCATGCAATATGGGCTGGTTAGGTAGGCCCAGTAATACAAGTACAGGCTGTCATAGGACAGGAGCACATGATCCTGTAGATTACACTAGGGAGTGGAGGACCCTGCCAGAGGCTTACAATCTAAAGGGAGGGGTGGAAACACTAGGGGGGCTGTTAAATATTCCTTAGAGAGTTACTGTGTGGTAGGAGGTGGGTAGGCCATCATAAAGAGGTGGGTTTTGAGGGCTTGCTTGAATGTGTTGAAAGAGGGAGCAAGTCTGATGGGTGGTGGAAGGGCATTCCAGAGGGTGGGGGCAGCTCTTGAGAAATCCTGCAGGCGGGCATGGGAGTGTGAAATGCGCGGGGTGGTGAGGCGAAGGTCGTTGGAGGAACGGAGGGGGCGACCTGGTGTATACTTGTGAACAAGCTCCGAGGGGTTGAGTGGATCCGGTGGTAACTGACCCTGGAATCCCCACCAAGGAGTAAACGTGTGTTGGTGGCGTTATTACGCGTTTCACGTATTCATCAGATTATCTGATGAAGGCGTGGAACACCAAACCGCGTAATAACTCCACCAGCACATGTTTACTCCTTGGTGGGTATTCCAGGGTCAGTTACCACCGGATCCACTCAACCCCGATGGCCACGGCAGTTTGAAGGTGTACCCACCTAGGAAGGATTTTAAGGCTGCAAGCCTAACTACATGTCTATATTGATCTTACATCTAGTAAGTGAATTTTAATTTGCGCAATTTGTTTTAATAAAGCTGTGTTACACTATGGAGTGCTCTTTTTTTCTCCACTTTTGTCCTTTAATCAAGCCTTTCTAACAGCCGGGCTACTAAGGAGCAGCTAAAGTGTGACCACCATTAGCAACCCCTGGATACCGTCCTAGCAGCGCAAGATTGCACGTCCTTTTCCTGATTTGTCTAACCATCTATGGCTTATCTTAATAAACTTTTGTTAGGTTGCTGTTTGCACCCACAAATCTCACTTAATGAACGAATATGTTTTTAAGATGAATTCCACAGCACAGAAAAATATCACCGCCACCGGGACACAGACTGCAATAAACACTAGACAGAAGTTCTAAATCTTCCCTCGCTTTCTAAAACAGAGGTTTTTCTCCAGCAGTCTGTGTGCCTTTCGGAAAATTTGTTCTCCTGATTTATTATCCGGTTAACCCCAATTACTAAGACAGGTAGCAAAAGGAAAGTTCCTCTGTGGGAACAAATAGAAAAATAATAAAAATGACAAAGCTGTAACCTTTCCCTGTTCTGTCCAAAATTAAAAGAAGAGGTAGTGTCTTATCATTATCTATAAAGCTCTCTGTTCCTTTTTAATTTCTGTTTGATACGATAGGGTGTTTATACTGTTTTTTAGCATTATTTACGTGTATTTATATGGTGCCAAATATTTGTGAGCAGTAGTTTAGAGACATTAAACAATTTATAGCACTAACTCTATTTATCCCAATAATGGGCTATTTTTTAGGGGAACCTGGTTACTGTAATAATATGGGTTTTTTGGGGGATGTAGGAAAAAAATCCCAGAGTACCCAGAAGAAATTGAGTCAAACTAAGGGCCTGTTTCCACTACACGTAGATTGGATGCAGAATGTATGTAGAAAAACTGACTCCAATGAATGCCTATGGGTCTGTTTTGACTAAACGCAATTTTTCTGATGCAGATTTTCCCATAGGTAATCATTGGAGTTTTTCTGCATCCAATCTGCGCGTAGTGGAAACATGCCATTAGGGTTTGCAGGACGAAGTAAGGGTAAAGGGTATGAATTATGTGAAATCTTGAACCTTTCTTTTAAGGACAACCAAGGTGACATGATGAGACAGACAGGTGTATGTACAGTGCCTAGCACACAAATAACTATGCTGTGTTCCTTTTTTTTTTCTCTGCCTGAAAGAGTTAAACATCAGGTATGCAAGTGACAGTTTCTGCCCCGATCGGGACTGGGTCAGACTATATCATAACCTTCACTGATAAGCAATTACAGCCATAAAATACTTTCCTGTCAGTGAATGGCTTCCTGGAGCAGGAAAGAGATAAAAAGTGTCAATAATTCATAGATTTGAGCTCTAGTATACTTCAATGAAGGTGTCATTGAGCAGATACAATGAAACAGTAAAAACTTAAAAACTAGATTTAAATATAAAATAAAACTGCGATCTCTAAAAAAAAATAAATTTATTTTTAGGAGGAGGATAGATGCAATTTTTTTTTTCTCATCAGGTTATTTTCACCTCGGATGTCCATTAAAGAGACTCTGAAGCGAGAATAAATCTCGCTTCAGAGCTCATAGTTAGCAGGGGCATGTGTGCCCCTGCTAAAACGCCGCTATCCCGCGGCTAAACGGGGGTCCCTTCACCCCCAAACCCACCCCCGCAAGACTTGGTCGTGATTTATTTCTTCCTGGAGGCAGGGCTAACGGCCGCAGCCCTGCCTCCAGTTGCGTCTATCAGCGGCGCATCGCCGCCTCTCCCCCGCCCCTCTCAGTGAAGGAAGACTGAGAGGGGCGGGGGAGAGGCGGAGATACGCGCTGACAGACGCACGTGGGGCAGGGCTGCGGCGGTTAGCCCTGCCTCTATGCGGAAGAGGGGATGCGTTGCACGGAGGGGGATTTGGGGGTGAAGGGACCCCCGTTAAGCCGTGGGATAGCGGCGGTTTAGCAGGGGCACACATGCCCCTGCTATCTATGAGGTCTGAAGCGAGATTTATTCTCGCTTCAGACTCTCTTTAAGGATGGCTCCAGATGTTTGCCTCCTCCCAGATAAATACTGTGAATAACAGGTTAGGAGAAGAGTTGACCAACAGAACTGATTGGGGGGAAAATTAAATAATCTCCACTGGGGGTGAACTGAATTTCCTGCTTAGGGTTTATAAATTAAATGTTCCAACCAATGATTTCCAATAGTCTAGAATATGCAAGGACAAATCGGAATACAGTGCAAAGTGAGAAGTTAAAAAATAGACGAGAGATCAGGAAATGATTGATGTTGTTTGATCCACCGTGACCCTGCAGGTCATTATCTTTAATGCTGGCAGACAGGAAAAAGAGACCGCACCAACTGTCTTATCTATAAGGCCGGTTTCACATTAAAAACCAGTGTTTTGGTTGGTCGCATGATTGCATCGCACCGTAACGTGAAAAAATAACCTTTGGAGATTACCACGGCAATGCGTGGTAATCTCAGTTCTGGCTAAAAGCCATGCTATAAGTGAGGCTCTCTAGCGCTCACTTCCTGTGTCCAAAAAACAAATTGCACAGAAGTATATTGAAAAAAATACACTTCTGCGCATGTGCAACGCGAACGCGAAACCGTTTCAAATATCTGCGGCGCTATTCACTTTTATGGATTTTGGTCGCTGGAACAAAATCCATAAATAACGCGATGTTGCTTTTGCATCAAGTGCAACGCATTGCACTGCGGCAGGTATGAAATGTCCCATAGGTTTTCATTGCTTTAGCGCCACCCCGCTCTAAAATAGGGTAATGCAACGCAATTAAAACACTCTATGAAAGGGGCATGAATGCACCCAATAACAATGTGATGGGCTAAACGATTTTTAAAAATTCAAAGAAAAAATGGTTTTATAAACTGGTAAAATGGCATTTTACATTGAACCCTGAGGGCATGAGGGGACAGAGGTGACACAGTGGAGGCAGCAGAGGTGGCACTGAGGGGAACGCAGAAGGCTTGGGGGAACAGAGTTGACACAGAGGATGATGTAATAACAGCCGTTATTTCACACAATGCAATGAGGTTCACAGACAGGAATCTGCCATGGCCCTGACATCACACTGTGGGAGAGGTTTCACCACAATATCGGTGGTGTAGTGAATAGCACCAACTCAATAGAAAAAAGGCACTTCACAGGCTTCAAACTTGCATTTGTAGTTTAAACTGCAAACTACAAACGCAAGCTTGAAGCCTGTGGAGTGCCTTTTTCTACCGAGTTGGAGTTATCATGTTGCAGGAGTGGTGAACCTGCAGGAAAAGTGCACCGGCAAGGGCTACCTAACTAGGTGAGCCTTACTGAGTCCCAAGGAGGTTATAGAAGTGTAGTGAATAGCACTCTTGCCTTGCATCGCTGGGTCCCCAGTTTCAATCCCAGCCAGGGCACTATCTGCACGGAGTTTGCATGTTCTCCCCGTGTCTGCATGGGTTTCCTTCGGGCACTCTGGTTTCTTCTCACATCCCAAAAACATACAGATAAGTCAATTGGCTTCCCCTTAAAAGTAGCCCTTGACTTCGATACATACACTTCATGATACATACATAGATAAATGACTATGGTATGTATCCGATTGTGAGCCCGTCTGAGAGACATCCAACCTCCCTGGCGGTATAATTACTTGCAGATTTTATTGTGTAATAGCGGTGCAATTTTTTCACGAGCTTTTAGACCCTAAAAATCATACGGCTAGATAGATTTGGGGCAGACTTGTACATTACACACCTTCCATGGACCCAGCTCGGGGTTACCACACTGCGCTACGGATTTACGGCCTGAGCCTGACTTGGGGTTACCGCTAAGGAGTTAAGTGACAAGACACCATACTTTTGTACAGCACTGCGAAAAATGTCGGCGCTATATAAATACTAAATAATAATAATAGCCATACAGATATCCCTGATGATCTGTTTGAGAAAAGGTAAAAACTTCTCATGAGAAAGGGGATATCAGCTTCTGATTGGGATGATGTTCGGTCCTGAGTTTAAGTTCCCCCTTAAATTTGCAACTGCCAAGGCTTTTTGTCACTGTAGCAGTTTGATGTGTGAGTATGCACAGTGGGGCAGTGGTCAACAAGTAAGCTAGAAGCACAGCATAAGAAAAGAAGAGTACAGGTGAAGAAAGATGAAATATAGATGAGGAATTGGTAAAATTGACCCTGATTATTGCGACAAAGATTCGAATATTAGACTGAAGTATTTTAAATCAAGGCATGTTTTTTGGGAAGATAATTGCCCTCCCGCTGTTTAAAAAAAAACAAAAACAAACTTGTGGTCTAGTTTTCCTCAAAAGGTGCAGCCCAGTGCTTTCTAGCTGTGTCTTCCTGGCCAATACCAGTCTGCATGGGTGGAAAAAGGTCCCACATTTCACAAACTGTACATCAGGGATGCTCATTCGGATATCCGGGTAACCCGGATATCCGAACTTTTTTCAGCTATCTGATTCGGATTCCGGATGTTTTTTAAAATCCGGATAGCAATCTACAGATATTTTTACCCATGATCCGGATATCCGCGGATTTGCCAGATATCCGAATCCGGATATCAGCTTCAGTGAAAAAAAGGCCCAACACCACACACACTCCTCCTCCTCCTCTCTCATCTTGCCTTCCAGGGATTTGTAGGCTGTCAATAGCAAGCTCACATACATTGGCCAGGAATTGAAACCAGGTCCACTGCTTTGAAGGCAGCTATGCTCACCACTATACTACCGACAGCACTACATGCTGAAGCCAGCCTAGCATGTACCATTGTGATATACCCAAGAGAAAAATGAGCTTGCTTATTTGCCTAATTTGCTAGATGAAAGCAGTGGGACACATGGTGAAACTGCTTACAAGATTCAATTCAAGACTTCAGAATCAGAGAGATCATTTGCCCCCCTGGATGATGCTGGTTTAACACACACAGCAAAGGACAGCAATTTGTAGTCTGGAAGATTCCAGGGCAAGGGTGGGAAGAATGAAAAGCTAGGTGGCCATGCAACCCTTCCTGCTAGGGATGGCTTTGCCGTTTGTGTTCAACAGTTGTCCGAAGATAACCCCAGATAGCCATTTAGCAGCACTTGTGTGCACAGTGTCTGTGGCTCAATTGGTTAGTGCATTTGGCTGTTAACTGAAAGGTTGGTGGTTCAAGCCCACCCAGGGATGGCTTTGCCTTTTGTGTTCAACAGTTGTCCGAAGAGAACCCCAGATAGCCATTTAGCAGCACTTGTGTGCACAGTGTCTGTGGTTCAATTGGTTAGTGCATTTGGCTGTTAACCGAAAGGTTGGTGGTTCAAGCCCATCCAGGGACAGCTTTGCCTTTTGTGTTCCAACAGTTGTCCGAAGAGAACCCCAGATAGCCATTTAGCATCACTTGTGTGCACAGTGCCTGTGGCTCAATTGGTTAGTGCATTTGGCTGTTAACCGAAAGGTTGGAGGTTCAAGCCCACCCAGGGATGACCTTGTGTTTTGTGAAGGGAACTAATGTACCCTTCTTAAACTTGAAGATTGTATACAAATGTAAGCAGACTGTAGAGTGGCGCAGCAGAAGTGTGCTGGGTCCACAACCTCGAGGTTGATGGTTTGAAACCAACCTCTGGTAAGCATGATTTCATTTTTGCACCTCGCTTTATCGCATGGGCAAAACGGTTTCCATAGCCCTGTAAGAGAAAGTGTAATAAGGGCCCTGCCCTAACATAGATATTACGGTAGCTAAGACTACTCCTGGGCCTTTCCTGTAGTTGAAGAGATGAGTGAAATGGCTGGCTTCAGCCTGTAATGTTAGTTGACCTGGGTTTGATTCCTGGCCAGTGGTGGTAAAGCGGTGAGGAGAGCTGCCTTCTAAGCAGTGGACCTGGGTTTGATTCCCTGGCCAGGCCAATGTATGTGAGCGTGCTATTGACTGCCTACAAATCTCTGGAAGACAAGATCCTCCTCCTCCGGATATGAGGAGGGAGGAAGGAGCAAGGTAAGAGGATAGAAGGTGTTTTTAAAGGTTAGTAATTCTTTTAAAGCATTTTAAAAGGCACTTCCGGTTTTTCTATTCGGATGTCCGAATAGGTCGGATATCCGCGGATAATGCGATCGGATATCCACGTTCATGCGGATATCTAAAAGTTTGGATTCAGATATCCAAACCGGATCCGGATATCTGAAAATCAGGATCCGAATCAATTCGGATTTTAAAAAGTACTACCCGAGCATCCCTGCTGTACATATCCGTGGGCAAGTGTATGCACAAAAACATTGCTAAACAATTCCTTACAAGGCTGCCAATTATTTATTTATATATTTTATAAGTGGTGTGAACATCCTGCCCACTAGCCAATGCAGCGCCTAACAATGAACAGGCAACAGTGGGCAGAGAAGGATTAACATGTAATTGGGCTCTAGGCAAGGTAGTAGATTTGGGGGCCCTTGTGGTCTCTTTGGTAAGCTGAACTGGAGAGAGATCAGAGATGGTGACTAGTGGGCCCCTTGACAACCCCTAGGGGGCCCCAGGCACCTTCCTAGGTTGCCTGGTGGATGATGCTGTTGAGACGGTGCGTAATATCCAGTGCATCCTGCTGTGGTAATGCAGCTGTCCTTGGCAAAGAGAATTGAGATTGCAAGGTACCTTCCAAGTCTCCTAAGTCGGGATGCAGACCATTTGAAAAAACTGACGGTGGCCTCGATTCATATAGGGCTGTGCGATTAAAAGAACATCTGTTCTTTAAAATACCTCATTCGTTGTTTTAGACTTTTGTGTACTAATTCATACAAATTTTCACAGGTGCGGTAAAAGATCGGTAATATAGCGAAGCCCATTGACCAAAACTTGTGTGGTAACAGCAGAATTGTGTCTGTGTTGTTACAAGCTATTCCATGCAGTGAAGGCTTTACAATAGTAAGAGGCATCCCTACATCCCTTTAAAATGTACATGTTTTTAGTACTGTCTCTGCTCACTCTGAATCTTTCCATTAGTCTCCATTAGTCTTAACATTTAATTTAATTACCACAGCTTAGAAGTTCCAGGAGACATTACATATGCCGTGCTTAGGTGATTTCTCCACTAGTTTCTCCTCATCTTTAAACAGGAACCTAATGGGTTAAACGGCTGAAGGCCCTCAGGGGAAACCTGTTTTGTTCTGTTCTCTCTGCTTGCTGCCTGGGGGGTAGAAAAGTTTGACCCTCCCGAGAAGCCTGCAGGTCTTATCAACATCCAATCAGCGGGACATGCAAGAGACAGGGGCTGTTTCTATTGGCTCCCTGTTCCTGTCAGTCATAGCTGTCTCTGCTTTAGAGTTAGGCTCTCAGCACAGTCTCCTCGCACAGACTCGCACTGTTTACGCCACATCAAAGCTGCTGGTCATTTTCCTGGGCTTTACCGCATATTCTAGTTTTTATGAATTAACATTTACTGGCATGTGTAGAGGTATTTACTGCACAAGTTGGTAATTTACCTCACTGCTCGGTAATTTCAACTTCTCATGCGGTAACGGCCTTTATGAATTGACATTTTCCTAAGTGCTCGGTAAAGTCAGCTGTTTTCTGCATTACCGAATACGGTGATGCTTTATGAATGAAAGCCATATGCTCTAATCCTGTCTTACTAATCCAAAAGTTCTTTGTGAAGGTGGGCATTAAATAAACTTTGGATAATCCTTTGCTATTTTTTCCTGGGGTGTTTGCCTAAAATCAAGCTCTGATCAATAAAGGATTATTTGCCAGGCTATCTGCAGTGCTCAGTGTGAGGGGTAAGACCTCAACACGAGCCGGTCTGCAAGGCTGAACACTGTGTGCTGGTAACTCACCAACTCTGTTCCGCCTTAGTTTTGTAGACTATTGAATTTTTATTTTTACACATTCAGGCAGCTGAATTATTTATCAGCCTACTTCCTTTTCCCAACCAAAAAATAATAATGGTAAGTCTGCTATTTCTGGCAGAGCGAGAGTTATTTTACTTGTCGGGAACTGTACTCAATACAAAATGCCAGTGTTAGTAAGTGGCATGCAGAGCATCATAAAAAAGGAACTCTAGGCATCCAAATATTATATATATACTCACTCAGTACTTTATTAGAAACAGCTGTGCCCCTGCCTATTCATGCAGGCTAATCATGTGGCAGCACAACCATGCATACATTTTTTTTTCTTTTCTACACTAAACTTTTAGAGTATTTTTCTGCTGCAGGACTCAAAGCACATAGGCAGCAATGGAGAGTTGCAGTTACTTAGGGCATGAATAATAAACTAGCGTGTGTGTGTCTACGTACTATGTAGATGTATTCAAGACCGTCTGCTTCTCTTACTAAAATCTTGGGTCAGCTTCTTTTGGGGGGAGCCCATACAGGTCCGAAACTTCAGTTAAACATTTCGGGACTGGATGGCTGTGGCCCGAAAGCTGTCCTTTCCCTGTTGTGCCCTGTGATTACCTCACAGTAATCACGGGTCAGGAGCCAATAAAATTGCAGATGCAGAAGCTCTGCTGTCTCTGAGACAGCAGAGCAGGCGGGTGCAGTGACAGAACAGTGGGGCGAATAGCGAGGACAGCGTGAGTGTGCAGCAGTGAATGGTTGAAATTGATGTCCTGTCAGTGCCGCACAGCCACCAGCGGGATGTAGATTCCAACTACATTGGTCTTGAATTGATTGGTTAAGAGAAACCGTGCCAAAGCTTTTGTTCAGAAACATACTTACCTAATGTAACGATCGGTGTCAGCACACAGAGAGAATCTGATTATTGGTGATCTGCAGTATCACCAAGAATACAGATATATACCTGATTATTGATGATCTGCCGAATCACCGATAATCCAAGTATAACTAACCTCTGGACACCTATATAGTGTGAGTGTTTTGGTGCAACAGTAATGACTTTGAGTTGGACCACCCAAAGAGCAGGTGGTCTTTGGCAGTATGGGCGATACTGCCCTCTGAGAAGTGCAAAAACCTTTCAACAGCCTGGGACCTCCAAAGAGGTGGAGCCTCAGGCTAAAAGTAGGAAGGACCTGTGAGTGAGTGACACCTGAAAGGTGGATGTCACTAGCAGGTCTGGAGACCATCTCTAATGGAGAGAGATAGCTCTCAAGGTCGGGCAAGCCGGGTCGGCAACACACGGACAGACAAGGTACAGAGACAGAAGGCTGATTTGGTATCCAAAGGCAGGCAGGGTTGGCAACAGATAATCAGATGTGTAGGTACCGAATCAGAAAGCAGAGGGATAGTCAGAAATGCAATAGGTCATAACAGATATCAAAACAATGCCTAGTCTTGGATGTGAGGTCCATGGTCTCAACACCCTGGAACTAGTCTGGAGTATAATATGATGAAAAACAGTATCCCTAGTCTTGGGTGTGAAGGATTGCAGAGAAGCCGCCGCTTGTGCTGACAGTGAGGCGGCGGTTTCCTCACAGCAACATGCGTCTGGGTTATCTGGACCTAGTAGTGCGCGCAGCAAGACAGGCTCTTTATGCCAATAGGAGAAGGGTCAGCTGATCGGGACGGTCAACTGACCCCAGCTCAGCAGATGATTGGTTGATGGGAGCTGGGCGGCGTTGAGGAGCGCTTCACTATATATATCTCTTGCTGTTCAGTTGCTGGTTGTCTGGCGTTGCGAATACCTATGTGTTAGCACTCAGACCTTAGTCAGATCCTTCAGTGTGGTGGAACCAGGAGGACCTGGGAATCCACACTTAGCCAGTTTACTGTGTATCATCTTTGTTATTCATTAGACCAGTTCCAGGGTGTAGAGACCACGGACCTCACACCCCAGACTAGGAGTACTGTGTATCATCTGTGTTATTCATTAGACCAGTTCCAGGGTGTAGAGACCACGGACCTCACACCCCAGACTAGGAATACTGTGTATCATCTGTGTTATTCATTAGACTAGTTCCAGGGTGTAGAGACCACAGACCTCACACCCAGACTAGGCATTGTTTGATATCTGTTATGACTTTGCTTTCCTGACTATTCCTCTGATCTCTGATTCGGTACCTTGGACTTCTGATATTCTGTTGCCAAACCCTGCTTGCCTTGGATACCGAATCAGCCTTCTGTCTTTGTACTTTATCTGTCTGTGTGTTGTCGACCCGGTCTGCCTGACCTGTCTGACTGTCACCCACCCCTTGGGTGCTCAGTCCTCCTGCAGGGGTCCCCTGCTTCTCAGAGGGGGCACTGCTGCAAACCAGTCAAGGTCTGCTCCCTCCTGGAGCCCTTGACTGCAGTAGAGTCTGTTTCTACTTATTGGACCACCTGCTACCCCGGTGGTCCGATCCATACCGTTACACCAAACACTTACACCAAACACTTACACGCTTCAGGTGCCCAGAGGTTAGCGATATATCTATTATCGGTGATTCTGCAGATCATCAATAATCAGGTATATATCTGTATTCTTGGTGATACTGCAGATCGCCAATAATCAGATTCTCTCTGCGTGCTGACACCCATTGTTACATTGGGTGTGAGGTCCGTGGTCTCGACACCCTGGAAATAGTCTGAAGTATAACACAATGATAACACAGAGTCCCTAATCTTGGGTGAGAGGTCCGTGGTCTCGACACCCTGGAACTAGTCTGAAGTATAACACAATGATAACAGAAGTAATCTGGCTCAGTGTGAATTCCCAGGTCCTCCTGGTTCTAACACACTGTAGGATCTGACTAAGGTCTGAGTGCTTCCACGAAAGTGTTCGCAACGGCAGACAACCTGAGACTGACCAGCAGTAACTATATATAGAGTGGCGCTCTCCGGCGCCACCCATCAGTGATCAACCAATAGTCACTTGCTCTGAGGTCAGCTGACCAACCTGGTCAGCTGATCCCTCCTTGGTTGTCATAAAGGTTCTGCCTCTCAGCGCGCGCGCGTATTCCTCAATCTGTGTGAACTAACAGACCCAGCCACACCAGATGCACACTGCGTGCAAACCGCCGCGCTGGACGCGGAATCAGCCGCCTAGCTGTCAGTACATGCGGCTGCTTTTCCGTGTTTTATCATACCTAAGAGAGGGAAGCCTCTGGATCCTATAGAGCAGTGATGGCTAACCTTGGCACTCCAGCTGTGGTGGAACTACCAGTCCCATGATTCATTGCAATACTCTGACAGCTCTAAGCATAACTCGGGGAGGCAGAGGCATGATGAGATTTGTGGTTTTGTCACAGCTGGAGTGCCAAGGTTAGCCATCACTGCTATAGAGGTTTCCCACACTGTCCTCTGCTGCTCCCCAAGACCCTCCAGCTAATCGGGGCATGCTTCTTTTCTGGCATGTTCAAGAGTGGGTTCGGCTTACTTGCACAGGCGCAGTACGGCCACTTAAGCTTGAAAAGGAGCGATACCATGATTAGATTACCGACAAGCCCTTGTCAGTATTCTTTGGAAAATCTGCAGCAATGGGGGCTGGAGAACGCCGCTGGAAGCTTCTGTAGGATCCAGAGGCTTCCTTCTTCTTAGGTAAGTATGTGATTTTGTACCCGGGCTTCGTCCACCATAGGATCCAGAGGCTTACTTTTTCTTAGGTAAGTACTGTATGTGGTTTTGTACCCGAGCTTCAGCTTGGGTACACTTAAATCGTTACCTCAAATATCAGAATAGAGGAAACATGTGACCTCTGTGATTTTTATTGTGGCATGGTTGTTGGTGCCAAATGTATTTCTGTATGACTTCCTGGGATTCCCACATACAACATTCTCTAGATTTTACTCAGAATGCAGAGAAAAATTAAAAACTTCCAATGACGTGATGTTTTGTGGATGGAAATGCCTTGTTGATAAGAGAGTAGTGGGTGTGTCCGATTGATGAACCGCAACCAGAGAACTCCAGGTACTTGGCACCCTAAAAAATAGGTGCCTGAAAGACCCTCTGATTTTTACCTGAGGAAGCTGGCAAGACCCATGAAATGTGTTGTCCTTTTAGTGTCCAATAAATGTTATTTTGAAAGCCCATACCTCATATGAGGTAAGATTATTTTAAGCTGTTTTTAGTCTTTTTATATTTTTGGTGTGGTTCCTACACCTATCCCTATATTACAGATATCAGGGAGAAGGTCAAGCTGATGGAAAGGCTGTGATAAATCACATAACCAATCTCTGACTGTATTGGGCAGGAAAGGGTCTTAGAATACACAACACATCAAACCACATCAGATTCCTCTCCTGTCAGCCAAGGACAGAAAGCTGAAGCTGCAGTGGGCACTTGTCCACGAAAACTGAGCCGAGGGCTGGAAAAATATAACCCGGCCCAATGAATACTGAGGCAAACAGATGGCGGGGACAGAATTTGGTAACATTGAGGGTATGTCGATCCGGCCAGCCTTGTGTCAGTAGCCCGGCCTTGTGTTGGCACTGGTTTGGGAGGAAGTAGAAGAAGAGATATAGGTAACATGACTGCACAGCTGACAGATCTGTAGTAGACATTACAATATGGAGAAGAATCCGAAGCAGTGTTTATTATCTTTAGTGAAATCCATGACATGAAGAACTGAGACTGCTCTGAGCACAAACGGATGCCCTACCTGGCCTTGGTGGTCCTAACAATGAGCTCAATTAGTGTGTTGGGCCAATATGAAAAATGATGTCCATATTTAATACTGACCATTTGCAGCCAGTGTTCCGCACAAAAGACAGGTATGTGTTGTGCACAAAAGACAGAGAATACTCAAACTCTGTAAAGAGCATGCTGTTTGATACCACCACCCTGCAGGCTGACTCACACAGGAGAGACACACTCTTACCCCACACTCTCAGTCAAAAAAAATGAGACTGCATTATTTCCTGTTTACTCGTATTTGCAGTCAGACTCTTGGCCAATGCTGACTTTTTTTTCTGATATTAGAAATCCCACCATGCTTTGCAGAGTATCATTGTGTGACCCTGTTTTTAAATGCTTATTGGTATAGAACAGGCATGGGCAAACTTGGCCCTCCAGCTGTTAAGGAACTACAAGTCCCACAATGCATTGCAGGAGTCTGACAGCCACAGTCATGACTCGTAAAGGCAAATGCATTGTGGGACTTGTAGTTCCGTAACAGCTGGAGCGCTGAGTTTGCCCATGCCTGGTATAGAAGAATGTCACTGGAAGTAAATCAGGTCATTAAAAGAATTTATGAACTGTGATTCTGTGGACTCATCTGGGCTTTTTACCTTAAAAAATAATACATTCACCATGATTCTTTGAAGTGGGATTCTTTCCATATTAACACACCTGCTGGGAAGGATGTGATTGGTGGACCTTTTCTAGCGTCCCTTTGTAAGACGCTCCATCACTGTACAGACACGGCTCTCCACATTCCACCCGAGCTGCTTGTCTGGCACTTTCCTGGGGACGTTCAGTGAGTCGGAGTTGTTTATCCTTCACTTTCTTCTTCTTCTGCAGATCTCTGAAATGTGTATACTTAACGTTCTCAGCATAACACAGCAAGATGAGTAAATACCACCAAAACCTCACGCTGAGATTTCCTCGTTTGATTTCTTGAGTGATGCAGAAGCCGCCGAACAAATAATGAGCGAATCCTGACACCAGCAGTATTTGGCTCGCGCCTGTTTACTGTACAGCTGTCTTCTTGTGTGTTTAGTTTTGTGTTTCTGCTGCTTATGGAGCTGCCTGACCTGCTTTGCAGATTCAGAAATAAATGACGCTCGCTGACATTTTCAAGTACGGCAGGAAGTCGTAATGTTTAGCTAAACTCCAGATGGCTTTTTTTTTATTCAAATAAAAGGTGTTTGTATCGTCTTTTTTTGAAACCTGGTTACCTGTTTAGCTTTTACTTTGTCTCAGTGAGGTCCAATTCCTCAGATATTCCCATTTCCTGCTTGTCCATTTGCTGCAGGTCAACAACAGTAGCTGTCCCTCTCTTCTGTGTAATTACAAAGATTGTAAATCATTCTTCTTGGCAAGGCAGGCAAGGTGTCAAACATAATGTCCACTGCAACGGAGTGTGCAAAGGCAGAGTTAACTACCACACAGTATACCCCAATCCAGATTTATACTTTTAGTGCCCCTAGGCCAACCTCCTTGTTCCTCCCCTGCTTTGTGCAGCAGTGTACCCTTTGCCATGTGCAGCCTTCCTATTTTTCAGCAGCCCCTCTTTCATTTACTTCACTCTAGGGCAGCAGTACCCTTCTTCCATGTGTTATTCCTTTTTAAGTTTGTAACCTTCTCTCCATGTCAAGCTGTCCCACATTCATGACCAGCCACCCAAAGCCCGGGCCTTTCCTGAAATCCACTGATTGCAGGAGCTGCGTGAACAAATGGGGAGGGAATCTCTTCTTTTAGATATTGGAGCTGAGGACAGACTAAAGCCTTGTGCATATGCAAGATCTAGGGTATATATGGCAGCCTCCAATATCCATTGTTGCGTCAGCGAGAGATTTGACTAGCAGATCATCCTTGTCTTAGCGCTGCCCTAGTCTCTTGTTCTCCCTCCTTACCCCTCCCATTCTGTGGCACTCCGCTACGTTGTTACTCCGCCCCCCTTTATAGCAACAGAAACTTGCCCCGGAACTGTCACCCAGGGGATTGAGCCTGATCCCTGCAGACATCAGTAACTGTGCATGGGTACACACATTTAATTTACAAATGCAGGATATGGGTGGGCTTCCTGTGAAGGAAAATGGTAGTCCCCACTGCAGGAATCCATGTGCTTCAGCAGTGCTTGTCCGTGAATGCTGTGCTATGTTCTTGCTAATGCAGGGAAATGTGGCTAATTCAACAGATGGTTAAATAAAGGTATCTACAGTTCAGCTTTTCTTTAATGATAAATTTCAGCCAGGGCCGGCGCTACCATAGAGGCAAAGGAGGCAGCTGCCCCAGGGCCCCAGAGCTTGTAGGGGCCCCTAGTGGCTACAAGAGGAAAAAAAAATTCAAATCGGCCTTATAGTTTTTGAGAAAATCAATTTTAAAGTTTCAAAGGAAAAAAAATACACATTTAAAAACCTGCCGACTTTAATGGTTAATAGCAAATCCACCTTAAATGCTAGAAACCCTACATTTGCAGGATATGTTAAGGAGATCATTAGGAATAAGACGAAATTTTTTTTTTCAAAAAGACCTTATAGTTTTTGAGAAAATTGATTTTAAAGTTTCGAAGGAAAAAAGTATGCTTTTAAATGCGGTAAATGTCACTTTTAGTAGCAAACCTAACGGTAGTGTAATTTTACGTGCATCAAACGAAAGCGCAATAAATTTCCTGACGGGGTTTCCAGGGGGTCCATACGCAGCCTCAGCGCTTTGGCCAGGGATCGCTATACAGCCGCAATATGGCTGTTTGAAGATCCCTGGCATTTTTTCCTATTTTACCTATTTTTTTTATGTTTAGAGTGTGGTAATTTTAAACAAAAAAAAATTATGTGGGGTCCCCCCTCCTGAAACTTTTTAACCCCTTGTCCCCCATGCAGGCTGGGGTAGCCAGAATGTGTAGCTCCGACCGAATTGGACTTCACACCCTGACTATACCAGCTGCAAAAAAGGTCCCCTAATGCCGATTTTTGTTCCGGGGTATATGTTGGGGGGGCCCCCCAGGTTTATTTTGCCCTGGGAACCCATTGTTGCTTAAACCGGCCCTGATTTCAGCCACTCACTGTCAGGAACTGGCCCAACGGCAAGCCTGCAGAGACAGTTCCTGACGGGGGTTTTGACCCAAAATCTAGAGGGAGAGCTGCCTTATTCAAGCTAACACAAGACTGTCACCCCTCAACCACACTCTGCCACCACTAGCAGTCGTCCGGGACGATACTGCTAGATACTCCGAGTATCTCATACTCTGTTGTCGAGCTGCTTGCACTCAGACTGGCATTTAACGTACTTTGGGTCAGCCCCAGGCTTTAGGCCAGAGCACGAGAATGCCACACACACAACGCAACCTCACACGTAGCAATGAACAATCCGAGCAAACAATCGGGCACTGAACCTGTAACACAATTACACTGCAGTCTCTCTCTAGGTGATGTAAAGCTCTGCTTAGTTTCCATAAGACTAGCTTATTAAATAAAGATTTAATATTCCAAAAAAGTGAAACAGTGCAGAAAGAAATATATACAAAAATATTTGCAAAAACAAAGTAAAAAGTACGAAGGTACACGACCAGACATTTTGCTTATCAAAAATAAAAAGGAATAAAGCAGAAATTGGATTTTACCAGTGCAAAGGTCCAAACTTTTGTGGAAGGACACAGGGGTTCTGATCGGAAATCAGAGACAACTCTAGCTCAAGCGCTACCTTCAAGAGAAGACCCTTT
This sequence comes from Hyperolius riggenbachi, assembly GCF_040937935.1. NCBI lineage: Eukaryota > Metazoa > Chordata > Amphibia > Anura > Hyperoliidae > Hyperolius > Hyperolius riggenbachi. The sequence goes on from NC_090657.1 coordinate 200,010,263, forward strand.
CTGTGCCTCAGCACTGGGCTTTTATGCTTGGACCTAACCCTTGAGGGTATAAGTACGTTAGAGAAAAATGGTTTTAAATTTATATTCTGCTTACATTTCCCCATCTACCAATAGATCTAACTTTACAAGATAGATTATGCAAACCTGGAAGAGTTTGCCGACATCCTCTTTCTGTAGTCTGTGAGACACCCAAAACAAGGTATTTGCATGTGACAATAAGGTGTTTGCATTGACCTTAGCTTAAAGTGAACCTCCAGACTAAAAATCTACTCAGCAGCACTGAAAAGGCTTGGTGTTTCTTTAACAGTTTCACAGCATCAGAACTTTGTTTTTCTTACATAAGCCTTATTTTTAGCTGCACAAAAGCTTAAGCTCCGCCCCATCAAAGAAAACTGCCTGGGCTTTTTTCCCTGATGCTGTGCAAAGCATGATGGGATTTCATATGTTGTTATTCACGTTGCCTAGCAACTGGGAGTTGTGATCAGCACACAGGACAGTTGGAACTGTGTCTCATGCTCGCTTTCACCTCCTTTCAACCAAAAAGATGGCTGCCATCATGAAATCAAACATTTGCCTGTTCTTTTAAAACAATGTGCGTAAGAGATTATATCACCTATCTATTTTAATTAACCTAACTAATGTAACTTAATGACAGTATCCTTGTTTAGGCTTAAGTTTCTCTTTAACAATGCCTATGGGCCAAGTTTTTTTTTTCAAACGTGTGCCCCTGAATGTCAGATGGTGGCTGGGTGCCATATTTACATGTCATTATGTGTAGACTTCAGGAGGGTATGCAAATGCTTACCCCTTTGCATTGGAGACGGAGAGTCTGCCCTCTCTCCAAATGAACTACACAAAATGGATGCCATACAGAAAAGGAGGCTCCCACAAGATACAAGATAAACAAAATGGCTGCTATATCCTATACAACAGCACATTCACAAATGGAAAAAAAAAACAGAAGATGTAAAAAGTGTGAATGTTTTTTGCTCAGGATGAGATTAACCATTAGCATAGCTTAGGAGCTCTGGGCCCGCTGCAAGTTTTACATTGGGTTCCCTCAAGCACTCTATGCATAACAATTTATCATTTCTATGCAGAGAGAGGTGTAGGCTGGGGAGGAGAACAGGCTTATAATGGTTGCAATTAATCAAAGCACATATTGAGATGATCATTACCAGCTTAGCACTAATAAAGTGGCTGAAGGAGGGCCCCTACTTGGGCCATTGTACAAAAAAGAAGAAAAGGAGGCCTTGCACATCCCTAGATAAAACTTTTAGGTTTACTTGAAAAAGTTTAAAAGGCATACCACTGTGAACGGACCTGCAGTGGGCCTGGTAGCGATCCTTGAGCATATTGGTGGTTTCACCCACATAAATACGCTGACAAGGACATATCAAAGCATACACCAGCCCCTTAGTTCTGCAGTTAATAAATTGTTTAATTCTGCACATCTGTCCACAATGAGTGAAGGTACTACCCAGTTCAATGAAGTTGCAACAGGAGCACCTCTGACATTTAAAATTACCTGTAGGTCGATTTGAACCCAACCAGGTTTGAGACTGAGAACTGACAAATTCACTATGTGATAGTTTATCTTTTAAGTTGGGGACCTTTACCTAGGCTAGTTGAATCTAACTGGGCAGCTAGCTGGTGAGTGGCTGTGTTTCTAAAACCACTGTTTCCATAAACTACTCTAATGGTGGCAATATCAATTTTGACCACTAGATGGCAGCAGTGGAGGTCTGACATATGGACCTTGTTGTGCGCGCACGTTCCATGCCATGCTGCCCCTTTGTGGACGGTGATGGCAGGCCATGCGTACGTAGCGGGGAGTGACGCGGCCGCGTCTGTCCGATGCTCGGGCTGATTTCGCTTTCCGGATGTGATACGGGTCTGGCTTCCAGGTTGCGCTCCATTGGGCGGATGTTGCCTCCCCTTCCTGTCCACCGCGTCTGGCGTGCGTTCCAACTGCATCGGCGAGCTTCAGGGTGCCATTGACTGCAGCTGCTCACTAACTAGGCGGTAAGCATCTTTATATAAGGGGGATTTTATTCTGGGGTAGTTGTCCTGACGATGCGCCACTGTATGTGACGGTGCGAAACGGCTGTCGACCTCCCCACCTGCCTGTACCTCTCTCTGCCATACAACCGGGATGAGTACTGTATGCCTTTTAAACTTTTTCAAATAAACCTAAAAGTTTTATCTAGGGATGTGCAAGGCCTCTTTTTCTTCTTTTTTGTACACTGGACTTTACTTTATTTGGCTGATTGCACTCCCTCTGTGTTTGATTCAGCCTCCTGTGCATGGTCATCTTTTCTATTTGATTGACCCTACTTTGGCCATTGTGGTCCAGGGGCCCTGATGCGGTCGCTTCCTCTGCACCCCCTATTGCTACACCACCGAGATTAGCCCAACAAGCATGCACCTCGCTTTAACCCCTACAGGACCACGTTATGCCGAAGGGCGTGGCAGCCTCAGGACCGCCCAACGCCAAAGTCCTGGGGCTGGCTTTTGCAGGAGACTGCGTGCATCTCCGCTTGGTAGCCTTCAGTCTCCCTACTGCCATCTATTTAGTACGTAGAGCGCTGCAATCTAAGGCAGCTCTGTACAGGGGACAGCCGTGTCACTCGGCTGTCCCCTCCAGAGGGACAAAAGCGATCCGCTGTGATAGGCTGAAGCCTATCACAGCCGATCACGCTGATTGGCTGGCGAAGGGAGGGGGGAAGAGGGGAAAAAAATTGTAAAAAATATTACAAAAATAAAGGAATAAATATTGACAAAAAAAACAAACATTGGGGGAGTGATCAGACCCCACCAACAGAGATCTCTGTTGGTGGGGAGAAAAGAGGGGGGTGGGGGAATCACATGTGTGCTGAGTTGTGCGGCCCTGCAGCGACAATGGCCATTTTTGTGGTCTTTAGGGGGGGGGTAAAGCCTGTGGTCCTGAAGAGGTTAAAGGCAGTACATACGTCTGACTTAATTCAGCTGAGAGGGCCGATAACTACTGCCTTAGCTGATAATCAGGCTTGTGTACTGCAGCTGGTGACCCCCCAACCCGCTAGTGATCCGCCGGGCGGATCTACTCACCCTCAGCAACACTGGTCACCCACCAATCCCATTGTTCGCACCAATCCGCCTGGAAACTTCACCCATGAGCTGTTTGTCGTTCCTCTGTCATCCCCGCCCTTCCGCATAGCAACACAGCTGACGCATGTATGCAGCCCACTGATGTTGCTCAAGGGGATCAGGTCCTGATATCTGTCAAAGGTGTGTACGCACCTAACACAACAGTCTTGTGTACCATGCAGCAGCAGTGTAACAGCAGTTTCTTGTATCATGATAGAACACGGTGTTGTATTATAGCACACATCTCCCTCTACCATGATTCCTGGGACCTACAGGAGTGTTTTCAGCCACGCTAATAGTGGATGGTAGTGAGCCCACAGGAATAATTGTGATTAACCCAAATCACAGGTGTGGGTCCTGCAGCATTTACGGAATGTTTGCTTTTCAATACAAAGTATAGGATTGCTGCAAAAGGGCTTTGTAATTGCTGTACAAAAGCGATTTTGCATTGATTTGACTTAGTGGTGTAGCAATAGGGGATGCAGAGGTTGCGACCACACCAGGGTCCTGGACCACTAGGGGCCCTCCTTCTTCATTCATGTTATTAGCTTTTAAATGGTGCTATGCCGGCAAAGAACACCTCTATATGTGCATTGAATAGTAAAAAAAAAATCAAAAATCATTGCATTCCAGCTGTTCTGGAGGTGTGGCTAGCTTACAGGGACAAGGAATAATTTGCATATTCAGCAGTGATGCATCGTGGGAGACATATGCTCACTCCAACCTGAATTATCGTAATTTCCTTCTGTTTTAAGAAGGCAAACTTTTGTTTTTACTAGCATTTTAGTAAGAGGGCTTTTTGGTCCTTTGTAGCCCCTCACACACTCCAGTGAGTTCTGGTTCATCATGAGTTTGCTCGGTAGTCTGTAACTCTGTGCATTGAATAGTAGTAATCCGTATCTGTTTCCTTAACTTTGATTACACCTCTCTGACACTGACACTGTTCTTGGTAAGTTTTGGCACTTCATATCAATAGAATGCTTGGGGCCCCATGTAAAATTCTCACTGGGGCCCCCAGCTCCTTAGCTACACCACTGATTTTACTACCCACAATGAAAAAAGAATGCTAGTCGCCATGTACAAAGCGCTGTCAATTACATTAACAGGCAATTTTAAATCGCCCAAAATCACAGCAGAAAACGCCACAAATCGCATCTACACAACCTACACAAATCGCAATTGTTTCTTTCTATGGGTCCCAGACCTTACAGTCTGATGTTAGATTGTCTTTTGTAACTCTTCAATCATTTGCACCATGCAGCAATCTGTTGAAGCTCCAAATCTCGTTAACCACTGAGAATTCCGATGTGGCATAGCATGCATCTCTCTCTGACATAAGTCTCTCGTATCATGCAGAAATGTACCGCAGTGTTGTGGTTATCTCTTGTAACAAGATATTTTCTCATATCTTACAGCAATCTGCTATATCATCAGAGTTGCCTCTTGTATTATGACAGATTCTTCTACCATCCAGCAATCAGTGGTAGCATCCTTTTTGCTTCTTTTAACATGACAGTCTCTTGTAGCACACAAACATCTGCTGAAGTGTACCAACATGCAGCAGTTTCCCATAGTTTCAAAAAGTTGCACAACAGCTGCTTTTTGTGACCAGGGCCGGAGCTACCATAGGAAAAAATAGGCAACTGCCCCAGGGCCCCAGAGCCTGTGGCGGCCCCCAAGTTGTCCCTCCCCATTTTAACTGTTGCTCCCCAGGGTCTTTGCAGAGTCCGTTAAGTTGGGAGGTGATTGGGGGAGGGTCAGCAGCCAGCTCAGGGGCCCAGGAGGGAAGTTTGGCTGCAACAAAGGGCCTCTAATGACGCTTTTTGGTTATGGGGTGTCTGTTGGGGGGCCCCCAGGCTAATTTTGCCCTAGGGCCCAACTGTTACTTGAACCGGGCCAGTTTGTGACATGACATTCTTTTTTATTATTCTAAAATCTGTTGCTCGACAACTGCTTCTTGCAACATAGCAGCCGCTTGAACAATGCAGCTGTCTCCTATTGTACAGGTTCTTTTCTTTGCAATATCATGCAGCCGTTTCTACAGCCACTTTGCTCAACATGATGGTCTATCAGTCTGCCTGACAGGTTGGTGAATAAGGTAGCAAGCAGGATTGCAGGTGGTTAGTACCGTTATCCCTTTTGTATATCTTTAGATACAAAGCTAGAGAAGTATGCCGATCACACGTCTGAGGCTTTAAAGGTGGAACGAAAAAAAACCTTTTAAATATGCTTTGAGGTGCTCCAGCCTTTTGGCATCCTTTTTTCGTTGTCTTTGGCTGGTGTAGATTTTCACATCAGTGGCAGCTGTTAATATAAGCGATATACAAAATAATGTTCTGTGCGCTTGCTGAGTACAGTGCTGTGCGCTTTCCTGCTAAGGACGCGGGAGTGTGTCTGGCCTCAGGGTGGTCATAAATGGCAGAGAAGCGATTACTTTGGCGGAGCTGTAGACGGTTTTACAGGTGTGAAATACGGGACACCTCAGATGTGTTCTAATAAAAGGTGAATCTCTCCGGTGACCAGCTCTGCAGATGATGTGCAACATTTTCCACAAATACAAGAACATCACAAAAGGTCAATGCAAACTAATTCATGGCTGGAACAGAGTAAAATGACTTTTTGGCCTGCAGCAATAAAAAAAAAAGAATGTATAGCTTTACTCAGTTGTGTCCTTATGCAGCTGAAGCATAGAGAAGTGGAAGAGAGAGTAAGCTGAGCCTACCTTGGGCATATTTGGGATAAGAGGAGGATGAGGGCTCACCATATGGGACATAAAGTGTAGAAAAACCGAGAGCGCAATATAGTGTAGTATGTTCAGCATAAATGAAGTAAAGGTTATCGTGAGAAAATTATACTCACAAATGTTAGTTACCACAAAGGCAACCACTGTATAGGCAGGTGGGGAGAATAGACCTGTCCTCACTCAGGGATAAGAAGTCGCTTCAGTGAGGTGCTACACCTGCTATTGCCGAAATTCTGTTTTGTCTCCATATTTATTGCCTGATGAAGCAGGCTGGGACTGCGAAATGCGTCGCACTTTTTTGGGGTACTATTTAATAAATGTGATTGCTACTATTCAGACAGTCTTTTGTGTCTGCTTTATGGAGGTAAGTTCACCACTTCTTCCCAGCAAATTTTAACGTTTTTATCCGCTTTTATCCTGCTGGCGCCTCTGTTCTCCTACTGCTATATGGGACATGGTCCATATGACTGCATTTAACAGTTGGGATTAAAGTGAACCTCCGGACTAAAAATCAACTCAGCAGCACTGAAAAGGCCTGGTGTTTATTTAACAGTTTCACAGCATCAGAACTTTGTTTCTCTTATACAAGCCTCATATTTAGCTGCACAGAAGAAAACTGCCCGGGCTTTTTTCCCCTGATGCTGTGCAAAGCATGATGGAATTTCTGATGTTGTTCTCGTTCTGCGGTTTTGGTGCAATTTTTTTTTTTTTTTACATTTTGATCTTGACATTTGAAGCCTGCTGGGAGGAGTAATCAGGACACAGGATAGTTGGAACTGTGTCTCCTGCTCCTTGTCACCTCCTTTCAACCAAAAAGATGGCTGCCCCCATGACAAAGATGGCAGCCCCCATGAATCACAAACATTTGCCTGTTCTTTTAAAACAGGGTGGGTAAGAGATTATATTATCTATCTATTCTAATTGACATAACTAATGTACCTTGATGACAGTATGTTTGTTTAGGCTGAAGTTCCCCTTTAAACAGACTTTTCGCACCAGAAGATTACAGCACAATACTAAGAAGTAACTGAGGCAGGGTAAAGCCAACTTTAGAATGGTATTAAACTCCCTAAAATGTAATAATTGTAAGCCAGGATAAGCTCTTTGCCTGGTCTCTTCACTCCCCCTCTGCTAAATAGACACGTTTTTGTGTCACTTCAGGAGTGGAGAGCAGCGGGTAGAGAGCAGCTGGCCGGCAATTATTACATTTGCCGATTAGCAGAGCAGTACAAACTTTTGCTGCTCTGCATTGAAAGTCTTTTTTTTTTTTTACACACGGAATGGTTTTAAAAGTTTTTTGTACCTAAGAATAGGTGCCTTCATTTTGTTTTTGGGAGTTTAATCCCACATTTAGTGCTGTCACATATGTACATGAGACTTTTTCAGTTTATTATTTTGTACTTCCCTTCAGGTACAATTTAGTTTTTCTTTTCCAGTGTCAGGGGTTGCTGTACTCATCTAAGGTTTAACCTAGCATGATATGTACAAGGCTTTACACCCTCGTTTAAATGTTTATTTGCATTCCAAAGGGATTTTAATTACTACTATTGTGGGCTTTTAGGGCCCGTACACACTGCTGCGCTGCGCTTTTAAAATCGCATGCGTTTTTTAATCGCAAGGTCTTTTGAAAAAACCTGAAAACCTGTACACACTGGTGTGATGCATTTTTTCTATTTGCATGAAACGCAGCGCAAGCGCATCAGTGTGTACCAACCCTTATTATTGTGGGTAGACTGACCACCAGCGTAAATGGTAGAGCATGTAGACCATGTGTCACAGCCGCCTGGTCCTTGTACAGGCCTGGAATGATTGTCCTGGGGATTGTTTCTGGTTAGGTAATTAAAAGAATAAAAACCTGACAAAGATGAACTTACCTCAAGAAAGAGAGTGTCAGTATTAACACACAAACTGCTTTTTCAGGTCACTACAAAATGTCTTGGAAATGTCAAACCCAACTTTGAGCGCCAAGTCAATGTGTGATCCAGCCTGATAGAATCCCATTTGTAGTTGTTGTTACGTGTTTTCCAAACCTGGGACCTCCACAGTGTAGAGATCTCGCCTTTAGAACCCCCGAGAGACAAAAGAAGAAACCATTACGTGTTTTGACCCACCACCATCAGCAAACACATCTCTGGTTGGTCTGACCCTTTAAGATCTCTGATTTTTGTAGTCTGTCTGCAGCCACTCATCTGCAGCCTCCAGCTACAGCTGCTTTAATTATCAGCCAAGGCTGCTGGATACTAGAGTTGCACAGAGTTCAGCTGGGCTGTAATTATGAATTCTTCTCCGTGTTTAGCAGAGACACGAGGAGACTGCACAAGCAGCCGGCAGGATGTCAGTGATGGAAGCTCCCACTGTGGAGGCCTTCCCTGCACAGCCCAGCCTTGAAGCCTCCTCATGTCTGTATAATTGGAAGGAATGAGCTCTGAGGCTGAAATTGGGCTCGTGAGTCAATCACCCCTGCTATAGCAGAACTTTTTGCTGAGCTGGTACCCTATCCAAGACCGGAACCGTGTCCTGCATCCCAGGAATAGCAATGAGATAAACCCTCTGCATCAAACGAACATCACAATTAATATTTTATGATAGGACTGTGCCATACTTACTGCAAGTAAGCTCTTCATTTATTCACTTAGTTTGGCTTAAAAGGGAATCTATAATCTTATTTTAAAGTGGAGTTCCAGCCAAATCCTTTTTTCAGCTTGAGTTAGATTGATTTATGTTTGAACCCTTTATTGCTCTCTAAATTTAGGTTAATTAGGGTCTTTGGAAAAAAATAAGTGTGGTAGCCTTTTTATCTTTAGCACCATACTGACAATAAAGTTGACAGTATGGTACTAACTTGGGGGGAACCCTTTTGGGGCTTGTGGCCCTGGACAATTGCCCAACTAAAGCAGAATTATAGTCTGGTATAGCTTTCAACAAAAATGTGTTAGTATTACTTTATTGCACAGTAATCCTATTTGCTTTTGTCTAAAAGTAATGTGATCTGTGTCAAAGTCGCACATCCTTTTCAGCATAGAGTGAGGCAGAGATTGGAGCTGCCATTGCAATGGATGTACTATACCATCTTCATTCTGAAACTTCAAAAATTCTATCATAATAATGATCGTATGTGTATGTGGGGAGGGGTAGGGGGTATGATTATTTAAAGTACATACTTTGGCAAAATAGATTTTTCTCTTTTGCTCTGCCCCTTGATGTTTTTGGTGCCACAGGAGTAGCTGGCCCCTCTCTGCAGCTCTGCCACTTTGTCAGTTGAATTGGCAAACCATCACTTCCAGCCATTTCCCAGCATAAATTGTGGGTTGATGTAATTAAATATGCACATGCATGGAACACAGGGGACACACTGGGGACACAGAGCTGTCCCCTCCCAAATAAGAGCAGTATTTATATTAGGCACTAGCTGATGGCCCGGCGTTGCCCAGGTATGTATTTGGCTGGTGTTGGCTCCGCCCACTTTTTCTAACCCTAACACATAATTACTCAATTACTCAATGACTTAGTTTCTGACCTTTGCAGTCTTTGGCATCAATATTTTGCATTGAAATGAAACATATTTGATTGGCTGTGGCTCCACCCCCTTTTCTGAATTTGAACCCCAGTCACCCAATGGCGAATGGTACCAGGTTTGAAGCTTGTGCCATTAATAGTGCAAGAATGGCAGCAATTAAATATTCCCCTTGAAAATCAATAGGTGAATTTTGATTGACTTTTGTAGGCTCCACCCACTTTTCTGAATATTGTCAGTCACCCAATGACCAACTGTGCAAAGTTTGAGAACTGTACCATTAACAATGTAAGAATGGCTGCAGTTTACATTTTCCCAGTAAAATTTTTATTTGTTCTCCACCCACTGATGACTGGGCGTTTCCTGGTTATGTATTTGGCTGGTGTTGGCTGCGGCCGCTTTTTCTAACCCTAACAAACAATTAATCAATGACCAAATGTGTGAGCTTTGTGGCCTTTGGCATCAATAATTTGCATTGAAATGAAACAAATCTGATTGGCTGTTTGTGGCTCCACCTCTTTTTCTGAATTTGAACCCCAGTCACTCAATGACCAACTGTACCAGGTTTGAGGCTTGTACCATTAACAGTGCAAGAATGGCAGCAGTTACATATTCCCCTTGAAAATCAATAGGTGTATTTGATTGGCTTTTGTAGGCTCCACCCACTTTTCTGAATATTAATTAGTCACCCAGTGACCCACTGTGCAAAGTTTGAGAACCCTGCCATCAACAGTGTAAGAATGGCTGCAGTTTACATTTTCCCAGTAAAATTTGTATTTGTATCCGTCCACTTTTTGGTTATGGGAATAAAAAGTATCCTATATGTTATTCCAGGTAATGTACTATGTGTGTGCCAAATTTCATTCAAATCCGTTCAGCCATTTTTGCGTGATCGAGTAACAAACATCCAAACGTCAAAACCTCCAAACATCCGAACGTTCCCGTTTATAATATTAGTCGGATATGCATTGAAGGGCAGCATTGTAGTGCATCTGTGATGTCCCTTCAGCTTCTGGGGTGAGGTAGGAAATAGAGGACCACATTAGCAATTTGCACAGCATTCCACAACAACTTCCCCTTGGAGTGCGCTGTACCCCACCTACGTTTAGAAGACTGGAACAAACGTGTTTCACAGAGCACACAGTCAGAACCATTGTTTCTTTTAAAAGATGAATCTTAGTTGCAATATTTAAAAAGGCTACTAGTTAATTTTGGTGCAAGATCTTGTTCAAAGTAGAGTATCGGTAATTTTACTAATACCAATTTTAGCAATATTCTACTGTGACCTTATCCTATACTCACACTATCCTTCCTTCCTCCCCCCTTATGCACAACTAACACTACCTTACTCCTATCTATACCTAACACTGACCTTTCCCCCATCTATGCCCAACACAAATACCGCCGCTATCCCCTCCCGACCTGGAGATCAGCTACAGAATAACCAAACTCTGTTACCATATTTACTGCTACAATGTAGCCAATCTTTGTGCAACCTCCTGAATCAGGAGTTCGTCTAAAGCAGGGGTGTCCAAACTTTTTAAGCCAAGGGCTATATCGCCGTTCCTGAGAGTGCTTGGGTGCCGAACTAACTAAATTAAGCACATTTTTTGCTTATTGCCGTTTAGTACATTATGCCTGTGACATTTTGTCAAATAAAGCATTTCCACTGGAAATAACACAAATAGTGTGTGCAGTTAGCACAGTGGCAGCTACTAATTAGTGGGTATTATTGCTGCTGGCCCCTGCATGCTACAATCTAAAAAACCTGTGCGGTTCTTGCCTTTTTCATGACTGCTAACTCGGTAAAGGACCAGCCTTTAAAGTGTTGCTATCATATAAATCCGGCATAGCGTGGTCTGAACCCTCTAACAGTAATTATAGATTGACGGAATACCTTGAAATGAATCAGAGCACTCAGTATATGATTTTATATAAAAATTTGTATTTGCTTATCATACAGCATATATACCAAATATGGACAGTTCCAAGTAGTGTTTCCTTCTAACAGTATTCCATCTCATCAAGGCTTTAGAGCCAAGCAGTCCTCAATCTCCTAAGCACAAAAAAGTATATAACAGTTGTGTTATGTAGAATAGGATCAAAATTAGTCTCATCTGTATCAATAGCTGTGTATGTAGTAGCTGTGTAAAACTTGTAGTAATCTTCTTAAAGAAATGGCATAAAAATAGCTTCTAAAAAAACTTCTTGCTAACATCTTAAAGGGGCACTATGGCAAAAAATTGTAAAATGTAAAATATGTGCAAACATAGACAAATAAGAAGTACATTTTTCCAGAGTAAGATGAGCCATAAATTATATTTCTTCTATGTTGCTGTCACTTACAGTAGGTAGTAGAAATCTGACAGAAGTGACAGGTTTTGGACTAGTCCAATGATGGCTAACCGTGGCACTCCAGTTGTGGTGGAACTACAAGTTCCATGAGGCATTGCAATAGTCTGACAGCTCTAAGCATAATTTGGGTAGGCAGAGGCATGATGGGATTTGTAGTGTTGTCATAGTTGGGAGTGCCAAGGTTAGCCATCACTGGACAAGTCCATCTCTTCATAGGGGATTTTTAGCAAGGCTTTTATTCTTTATAAAGATATTCCCTCAAAAGGATTTAAATAATGATGCTGGCCAGCTTCCCTGCTCCCTACACAGTTTTTTGTCAGTTGGACAGAGCAACTACCATTCACTAAGTGCTTTTGAGAATAAATAAATCCCTGATAATCCCTTATGAAGAGATGGACTAGTTCAAAACCTGTCACTTCAGTCAGATTTCTACTACTTACTGTAAGTGACATCAACATAGGAGAAAAGTAATTTATGGCTCATTTTACTCTGGCAAAAACATACTTCTTATTTGTATATGTTTGCACATATTTTAAATGTTACAATTTTTCACCATAGTGGCCGTTAACAGAACTTAATGCTGAAAAATTAATAAAGTAAATCACCAGAATATTAAGCATATTACCCCTTAACTGTCATCTCTACAGCATCTAGAACCACGTGTGGGAAGGTAGCTTCTGCCTCGTGTGTCTTCTCAGGAGATTGGTAGGCTAGTGCAAACTATGAGCTTTCAGCTCCTACTTTTATAGTGATTGGATGCAATATGGCTGCCTAATCTGGAATTTCAAAATAATCTTATGAAAGTTTAACTGTCTCACACCATCACTGACAGAATCCAGCATTTACAATGTAATTCAAAGTAATAAATTCTATTATGCGTAATTATATGGTTTAACAATTCTTTCTTTCTTTAAAAGGACTGTATTGATTATTAATATTTATATGTAATAACTGAGCAAATGTGTGTGTGTGTATATATATATATATATATATATATATATATATATATATATATATATATATATATATATATATATATATATATATATATGTGTATATATGTGTATATATATATATATATATGTGTGTATATATATATATATATATATATATATATATATATATATATATATATATATATATATATATATATATATATATATATATATATATACTGTATATATATATAATTACTGCAGTAATGTGACTTTTAACTACCTAACGAAAGTCACTACCTAACGATCGCCTCACAGCAATGCGCATGGCCGCGCTGGCAGCCCCAGGACCGCCTAACGCCAATTGGCATCAAGTCCTGGGGCTGGCCACTGCAGGAGATTGCTCGCAGGCTGCGCGCGCATCTCCTGCTTGGGGGGCAGAGCTCCGCCCCGCCTTCAGTCTCCGAGCGGCGAACAGGAGACTGTTAGACGGCGTAACCGCCGTCTATTTACATAGTACAGCGCTGCGATCTGCAGCAGCGCTGTACTGGGGACAGCGGTGTAACACGGCTGTCCCCCTGGGGCACAAAAGAGCGATCGCTGTGATAGGCTGGCCAGGGGAGGGTGGGGGAAAAAACAAAACATTTATTTATTTACAAAAAAGACAATAAATATGTATTAAAAAATAAATAAACTGGGGAGGGGGGCGATCAGACCCCACCAATAGAGAGCTCCGTTGGTGGGGGGAAAAGGGGGGAATCACTTGTGTGCTGAGTTGTGTGGCCCTACAGCTTGGCCTTTTTAGTAAAAACAAAGGCCTGTCTTTAGGGGGGTTTAGCACTGTGTTCCTCAAGTTGTTAAACTTCTTTCTTTTCTTCACATACTGCGCTGTCTAACCTTGACATTTGAAAGATGCTTGTAATATAAACAAAAATGTTTTAGCTCCTAACTAAAATAATAAAATAATTATGAGTTTCACTGCCTGGAATATGCTGAGATGTGCCAGAGCAATATTTTAAAGAAGTACTCTAACTTTACAGTTTACAATGAAATTTTGCATAGAACATTAAATCTGACAACGGCCTGGGGGCCGCATGGAATTAACAACTTTAGAGAGCTTTAGAGGTCACCAGAAATGGCTCAATGGGCCGCATTTGGCCCCCGGGCCAGACTTTGGACATGCTTGGTCTAAAGCTGGTGGTCAACTAAACTATAATCAAACTCCGGTGCCCAAATTACCGGCTATAGCCGGTATTAAAATAAAGATACACTGACACATGTAGCGGTGCCAAATTTATCTGGTGTGTATTCCAAGTTACCGTCTTCAATCCTGGTTAGCTGCATAGTGAAGTTACTCTACCTCTAGATTTACTTACTTTTTGTAGGATAACTTTGTGTTATCTGGCACTAGGGATAGTCAATCTGATGCTAGCTATGCAAATGTATGCAGTTTGAAAATTGACCCATTGAATTCAGCAGTAACTTCAAATGACTGAGGAAGCTCTCAAAGTTTGGGGAACACTAGTGACTTATGATTATGGGCTACTTTTATCCTTTATCTGTATCCATATCATTTCATCTTGAATAAGAGTTGAATTTGGTGGCGATTTCTGTGTGTCAGCTCTGACATTTCCATCATCTCTGCCTCACTTGATATTACCTTCTAGCAGTATTAGAAACATGCCTCAACAGCACTCAGGAGGATGAGAACATGGAAACGTTAAGATCTATCCAGAGATGGAGTGACAGCCTGGAATACTTTCCACCACAACGGAGAGGGTTTCATAATCGTATCTGCTACTATGACGTATCTCTAAACTTTCTGAGATGGGAATTAGGAACACTATTTAACGCAAACCTATTTGGGCAAAAGACCTGTCCTCACCGCACGCCCATTCATGCCTTTTGTCAGACTTCCAGTCTGGTACTATGAAGAATTCACAAGCGAAAAGCTTATTTACTGTATTTTCCAAGTTACACTGTTCTATCACCTAACATTACTAATCTCCTTTTACATTAGAATTTGGAGATGGGAAGGCAATCATTTATTTACACAGACCGGGCTATCAAGCTAAAAAGAGGGACATTAGAATAGAATGGACAGGGTGACTGCTTTCCAAAAGAGAGTCATTCCATCGCTCCCTGCTTGCAAATCGCTAGTATTGAGAAACATTTGTTATTTGATCTGAGGAAGTGGACTGCAATCCACGAAACGCTTTATCATTCAAGTGTCTGGTTTTAATTAAAAATGTTAGTACATTTGGGCTACCGCCTTCTTTTAGAGGTAAGCTTATTTATTTATGTTTTTATCCCACTGACATTATCCCTTCCACTTATCACATCTTGAGGCGCCTCCTCCCTCCCAGTAACATCCAAGAAATTTACTTGCTGAGTTTGAGAACACTGGTAAATTTAATATTCATGTTTGCAATAACTCATCTTTGTGTGAGCAAGAAAGATCTCCCATAATGCATTACTTGTGAATAGGCAAGGCATCACTTTATGCCCCTAAAAGTGGCATTGAAGTAAGATGGTTTATATAACACAGCCATAACATGTCATTTTGGCACCGCATCTAGCGGTGTGTTACAATGGTACCGTAGACTGCAATTTTACATTTTGGCAATAGGGCTCCAGTTGAGTTTGGTGCGAGGATTAGCAAACGTAGTGCATATTTGGCGGTAGTAAGGGACATAGAAGTGTTTGGCTTAGGCAACAGTAAGTGTTCAGGATATGGCGTAAGTGTTCGGCAAGTGGTGGTGAATGATCAGTATGTAGCGGCAGGTTTGGTAGGAAAGTTAGTGTTCGGTGTATTGGTAGGTTGGGCATAGGGTAGACAAGATTATGCACTGGCTTGAGCTGGGATTCCAACCCTGGTCAAATGTCCAAATTTCACAGCAAAGGCAACAGCCTTACCAGTACACTATGCAGCTGTAGGGGAAGGTTAGAGGGAGGATTCAACCCACAAAGACAAAGAACTGCTGGTACCTGTAGTAGAATATCAGTAACGGCTTGTTACTAATATTTGAATTACCGGCAAAGCCTGTGCCAAAGTTCAATTGCAGCGTTCATGAACGTATGTTATGCCAGCACAGTTAATGTTTTACAAAAAGGGGGGGGGGGGTTAATATTTACAATTAAAAAATATTTTTTCCCACTAATTTATAGCTTTGACTGTACCCGCTCTCCTTTCTTGACAGCCGAAGGAGCCAGCCCCACTTGTGATCACTGGAGTGCGTCACAGAAGTTTCTCACTAACATTGACGCAGTGCCGCCAGTGCTATGGCATTGCTCTGCTTGTAACTGCATTATGCCCAAGGTTTCCTTGTTCATCTTAGGGCATCTTCCAGTGAATAAGATAATAGCGATTACTGTGCAAGCACAAGGAAAATAAAAAACAATTACTGAAAATTACTAGCAAAGGAAGTAAAAAGTACGGATACAGCAGGTGGTTAAAAAGGGCACTAATCGTGGCTTTGTGTGTATGTGTGTGGGGGGGGGGGGAGGGGGGTTAAAGGGTTAGGCACCACCATGAAATGTATTGAGAATTGATTAATACATTAAATTAAATTCAGAGTTTTTTGTTTTGTCTTTTTGCTACTCCATTTCCATCACCTTCAGGTAGACCTTACCTTTAAATAAGCATTGCATGAAGTGCTATTTAATTGGGTATTACATGGTGCAAGTTAGGATAAATGGAGAGCTGAAGAGAATGTCAGTGGTCTCAAGGTATGAAGCGGGTAAAAAGGGCATCTCCATAGGCGCCTATGTTAATAGCCATGATTACCTTATTAGTCATTTTGGCACAGGCCCGCCTTCTATGCAAGCCACAGCAGACCCAGGCTTCTATGTGAGCAGCAGCAGACCCAGGCTTCTATGTGAGCAGCAGCAGACCCAGGCTTCTGTGCAAATCGCAGCAGACCCAGACTTCTATGTAGGCCACAGCAGACCCAGGATTCTATGTAAGCCACAGCAGACCCAGGCTTCAGTTGCTGCCTCTCACTTAAGGATGGCCATACACTGGTCGATTTGCCATCAGATTCGACCGACAGATAGATCCCTCTCTGATCGAATCTGGCTGCCTGATCGTATGGCTGCCTTTACTGCAAACAGATTGTGAATCGATTTCAGCATGAAACCGATCACAATCTGTTGTGGTGCTGCTGCTGCCCCCCCCCCCCCCCATACATACCTGCTCCGGCCGGCGCGAGTTCCCCCTGGTCACCGATGTCTCTTCTCCGCAGGGTTCCGGACCGGCAGGCTTCACTTCTTTCTGTCCGGGAAAGTTTAAACAGTAGAACTTTACTGTTTAAACTTCCTGCCGGGACAGGAAGTTCAGTGAAGCTGGAGCCCGACGGAGAAGAGACAGCGGTGACCGGGAGGACCCGCGCCGGCCGGAGCAAGTAATGTATTGTCGCTGTATTGCGTCGGTTGTCGGGCATTCGAACGCCGCTATCGACGCACTCCCGACCTGTCGGTGATCGAACAAAATCGGACGGAAATCAATCGTTTGCGTAACGATTTCACAGCAGATTCGATCACAGTGATTGAATCTGCTGTATATCGCCGGGAAAATCGTTAGGTGTATGGGCCCCTTTAATCAGTTCTTGAACTTTCTGGTCTGCTGATCTGTGATGTTTGTACTGGCGACTGGCGAGTATGAGAATACCGCCCAAATGACTGATGTGCTGTATTGATGGTACATCCATTGCTGACTCTCTAGACATCCATGGGACAGAACGCTCGGTGACAGTGATGGCTGCACTGCTGACTACAGCGGAATACAGATACATTGATGCAGTCTCTGAACAGCTGGCTTTCATTTAAACCTTGGCTCCTTACTTAATAAGAAGGGTACAGCCTACACCAGATGAATCCTATTCATTGCAAGGATTTTAGCAAGATTTACTGCACACACTTCCCAATCTGGAGTTGGTGGAACAAACCATCCTAGTAACTTCCTGAAAGGTTGTGCTAATAAGTGATCACAGCAATACGTGTGCTGTTAATATACCTCACCATCCCATTTGAGATTAACTCCCTTTATCCATGCAAATAAACTTTGTGGCTGTAAAATGGAAGTGTGCAGGGGATGTGCGGAACTGCTATCTCGGTTGAGGGGAAGGAATGGCCATTAAAAACCGACCTGAACTTCCTCTCTACTCTAAAAGATAAGCAACAGCATAATGACCTTTTGAAGAAAAACATTTTTGTTACAGCTGATACAAATCCTGCAATAAATCTGCAGTGTCTACTTCCTGCTTTCATGGAAGCAGCCCTAGGGTTAAGATTCGGTTTTTACAAATTTGCTGCTGTGCGGACGAAGCCAACTTATATAGCTGAGAGATCAAATTACACTTGTGATTAGTCACAAATGAGGGGGGATTGGACAGGCTAAACTCTCTAAATACAATGGGATGCGAAAGTTTGGACAACCTTGTTTTTCGTCATGATTTTCCTGTATAAATCGTTGGTTGTTTCGATAGAAAATGTCAGTTAAATATATCATATAGGAGACACTCACAGTGATATTTGAGAAGTGAAATGAAGTTTATTGGATTTACAGAAAGTGGGCAATAAGTGTTTAAATAAAATTAGGCAGGTGCATAAATTTGGGCACTATTGTCATTTTATTGATTCCAAAACCTTTAGAACTAATTATTGGAACTCAAATTGGCTTGGTAAGCTCAGTGACCCCTGACCTACATACACAGGTGAATCAAATTATGAGAAAGCGTATTTAACCACTTCTATACCATGACATTTTGTGCTGATCTGTGCTGCGTGGGCTCTCCAGCCCACAGCACAGATCAGATAGCAGCCAGGCCGATCAGACTTCCCCCCTTTTTTCCCCACTATGGGGATGTCCTGCTGGGGGGGTCTGATCGCCGCCGGCTGCTTGCGCTTGTGGGGGGGGCTCTTCAAAGCCCCACTCCGCAGCGCTTCCTGGCCTCCTTCCCCTTCCCTCCCTCTCCCTCCCCCTGTGAGCGGCGCAGGACGGATTTCCGTCCTGCGCCTGATGGGATAGGCTTTAGCCTATCAGATGCCGGTGATCCCCGGCCAATCAGAGGCCGGGGATCGCCGATCTCCTCTAGGGCGCTGCTGCGCAGCAGCGCCGTATACATGTAAACACCGGGGAAGGTCTTCCCCGTGTGTTTACATTTACCCTGCGAGCCGCCGATCGGCTCGCAGGGTGTTCACGGAGACACCCTCCGTGAACTGACATGGAACGGCCGCTCATACGAGCGGCCGTTTCCATGGAATAAACTTCAGGATTCAGGGGCGTACATATACGCACCGAGAATCCGGAAGTGGTTAAGGGAGCCAATTGTAAGTTTCCCTCCTCTTTCAATTTTCTCTGAAGAGTAGCAATATGGGGGTCTCAAAACAACTCTCAAATGACCTGAAGACAAAAATTGAAAGGAGTGAAGAGGCGCCCAATAAAGTATAAAAAAGTTAAAAACACTAAAAACTAAAAGGTTGAGGTGGCTTACCTCATAGACGACAACTTACTTTTGTCAGAGATCGCGGAAGAGCCGCCGCCATGAGTCAGCGGCAGGCGGCTCTTTCCGCACTCGATGGGGCCAAGCACGGGGAGGCAGCCGCCTCCACTCAGGCTGAGGCGGCTGTCCCCGTGCAGAGCATCGCGGAGCGCGGAATAACCGCCGCGTCGGACGCGGTGGTTAGCGCGCATGTCCCCGCTGCGGAGACACCGCAGAGCGGGGCTGCTGTGGCTGGGACTCGTAGTCCCTTCAGTTTCAGGAGGACGCGCGTGTGCGCGGAAAGGCAGAATAGATATAGCTGCCAGAAGTGAGTCAGCTGACCAGGTTGGTCAGCTGACCCTTTTCCCTCTCCTCATTGGTTCAGCACTTAGGGAGGTGCTGGGAAGAGGGTTGTGTATATATACGGCTGGCTGGTCATTTCTCCGGTGTCTGGCGTTGCGATCACATATGTGGAAGCACCCAGATCCGTAGTCAGATCCGCAAGTGTGCCGGGACCAGCTGGAGCTGTAATCCTACACTTAGCTAGATTCTGTTGATAGCTTAAAGTACTAGTTTGATTGTGATTATCTGTTATGACTCTTTGCCTGCCTGACTATCCTCCTGAACTCTGATCTTGTACCTCGATATATCTGATACCCCGTTGCCGAACCCTGCCTGTACCCAGACTCCGCCTTTGCCTCCTGATACTGTACTTTATCTGTCCGTGTGTGTACGACCTGCCTTGTCCGACCTTGAGAACCGACCTTATTGTTAGAGGCGGTTCCCCGTTCTGTTAGTGACACTTCCTCTAGAGTGTTACTTTCAGACAATCCTTCCTACTCTCAGCCTGACTCCTCCCGTCTTGGAGAGCCCAGGTCTTCGGAAGGAATCCGTGCAGTACGCCTTACTGCGCTGAGGCTTAGTCCTCTAGTGTTACCGTTACACCAAACACTACACTCTACTCAGGTGAACAGAGGTTAGCTGGTATATCGAATTATCGGTGATACTGCAGATCACTAATAATCTGGTATACATCTGTATTCCCAGTGATACTGCAGATCACCGGTAATCAGATCCTCTCTGCGCTTCACCGGTCGTTACAACTTTGAGCAGAAATATTTATTAATAAGCACAGGCCTGTGCTTATTAATAAATATTTCTGCTCAAAGTGAGTTGTCGTCTATGAGGTAAGCCACCTCAACCTTTTAGTTTTTAGTGTTTTTAACTTTTTTATACTTCATTGGGCGCCTCTTCACTCCCTTCTGTGTCCTACTCCCCCCCACGTTCCAGTGAGGGGAGTCCCATGCACCATACTTGAGGTGGAATCCACACCACATCATAGTTTTAGAGTGCATGAGGTTCTTTACCAAGAGAGTGACCGCCTCCAGGATCACTGACTTACCTGAGTGGAGTCAGGCATAAGACACTCCACCTGCTTGAAGTGGTCGGTTGCCCTGTGTGCAACCCACCTTTGTGAGTATTCCCTTTTCAAATTCGTTATTTATCTATCTACCTGTGATATACTGCACAATTTGGGCTCCCGTTGTCTTTGTGTTTTTTCCCAGTACCCTATGAAGACAAAAATTGTTCACCATCATGGTTTAGGGGAAGGATACAGAACGCTGTCTCAGAGATTTCAGATGTCTGTTTCCACAGTTAGGAACATATTGAGGAAATGGAAGACCACAGGCTCAGTTCAAGT
The DNA here is from genome assembly GCF_040937935.1 of Hyperolius riggenbachi. Lineage (NCBI taxonomy): Eukaryota > Metazoa > Chordata > Amphibia > Anura > Hyperoliidae > Hyperolius > Hyperolius riggenbachi. The sequence goes on from NC_090657.1 coordinate 200,031,123, forward strand.
TAAGGCTCGAAGTGGCAGACAAAGAAAAATCTCAGATGGACAGAAGCAATGATTGGTGAGAACAGTCAGAGTCAACCCACAGACCAGCACCAAAGACCTACAACATCATCTTGCTGCAGATGGAGTCACTGTGCATCGTTCAACCATTCGGCACACTTTACACAAGGAGATGCTGTATGCGAGAGTGATGCAGAGGAAGCATTTTCTCCGCCCACAGCACAAACAAAGCCGCTTGAGGTATGCTAAAGCACATTTGGACAAGCCAGCTTCATTTTGGAATAAGGTGATATGGACTGATGAAACTAACATTGAGTTATTTGGGCATAGCAAGGAGCGTTATGCATGGAGGAAAAAGAACACAGCATTACAAGAAAAACACCTGCTACCTACAGTTAAATATGGTGGTGGTTCCATCATGCTGTGGGGCTGTATGGCCAGTGCAGGGACTAGGAATCTTGTCAAAGTTGAGGAATGCATGGATTCCACTCAGTATCAGCAGATTCTGGAGACCAGTGTCCAGGAATCTGTGACAAAGCTGAAGCTGCGCGGGACTGGATCTATCAACAAGGCAACGATCCTAAACACTGCTCAAAATCCACTAAGGCATTTATGCAGAGGAACAAGTACAAAGTTCTGGAATGGCCATCTCAGTCCCCAGACCTGAATAAAATTGAAAATCTGTGGTGTGAGTTAAAGAGAGATGTCCATGCTCGGAAGCCATCAAACCTGAATGAACTACAGATGTTTTGTGAAGAGGAATGGTCCAAAATACCTACAACCAGAATCCATACCCTCATTGGAACCTACAGGAAGCGCTTAGAGGCTGTAATTTCTGCAAAAGGAGGATCTACTAAATATTGATTTAATTTCTTTTTTGTAATGCCCAAATTTATGCACCTACCTAATTTTGTTTAAACAATTATTACACACTTTCTGTAAATCCAATAAACTTCATTTCATTTCTCAAATATCACTGTGTGTGTGTCTCCTGTATGATATATTTAAAGCGGACCCAAACCAAACATTTTTTAATTCAAAATATTTAGCTGCACCACTCTGACACATACAAAGATAAATAAACACTCCTTTAAGCCTATGAGCATTTCAGTGTATGCTGTTCACCCTTCTCTTTTCATAACTAGGGTTATACAGGTGGCAGCCATTACTTTTGAGCTTAGTAGGAGGTTTTAGATCATGGGTGTGTTGGTCATCAGCTACCCTCCCTCACAGGGGCGTCATCTATATGAAATCTCACACAAGCTGAGATCACCTCCCCTGTGACATCATCAGTACCAGCCTGTGTTTTGTTTTTGTTTTTTATCTCCTCCACCAGTTTGCTGGAAAAATACCGGCAATATGAAAGGAAGGGAGGGTTTCCTCCAATAAATGTAAAATATTTTATGTTTGTCATCATGCAGCTGAAAAAAGGCTGCTATTTATTATTATAATTTAGAAAATATGTTTTATTTCTGAAATCTTGTATTTTTAATTTGGGTCCACTTTAACTGACGTTTTTTATCGCAACAACCAATGATTTATCAGCATCAAAAAGAGAAAAGACTGTTGAACCAGGCACTGCAGTTAATTCTGTTTTAACCACCCTGGCGTTCTGATAAGATCGCCAGGGCGCCTGCGAGAGGGTTTTTTTTAAATAAAAAAAAACTATTCCATGCAGCCAACTGAAAGTTGGCTGCATGAAAGCCCACTAGAGGGCACTCCGGATGCGTTCTTCTGATCGCCTCCGGCGGCCAGAAGTAACACGGAAGGCCGCAATGAGCGGCCTTCCGTGTTTCGCTTACCTCGTCGCCATGGCGACGAGTGGAGTAACGTCATGGACGTCAGCCGACGTCCTGACGTCAGCCGCCTCCGATCCAGCCCTTAGCGCTGGCCGGAACTGTTTGTTCCGGCTACACTGGGCTCGGGCGGCTGGGGGGACCCTCTTTCGCCGCTGCACGCGCCGGATCGCCGCGCTGCGGCGGCGATCAGGTAGCACATGCGGCTGGCAAAGTGCCGGCTGCGTGTGCTGCTTTTTATTTCATTAAAATCGGCCCAGCAGGGCCTGAGCGGCAGCCTCCGGCGGTGTTGGACGAGCTGAGCTCGTCCAGACCGCTCAGGTGGTTCATAGTGTTTTCAGTGTGAATGAAATCACCAGATGTATGAAAAATTCTTGCATTCAAAGAGGTAGGTACAAAAAATCATGTGCAAACAACTTGTGCATTCAAAAATCTGCATGAAGAGGATGTCCTATCATATCAGAGGGTGGCAGTGGTGGGTGCAGGGCAAAAACGATAGCCTGACGGCCGTTTCGCATGGCAGTGCTTCTTTCTAAGGCTGATCCACGTCATTACACAAGAAAACACAGGTTTTTATTTCCTGTGTCGTCTATTGGGGGCGGGTACGCTATGACGTACGCATTTCCGGCCACATGCGTAAAGACGTACTCGTCAACCACGTCTTTTCTCTTTTTGATGCTGATCCTTAACACTTTATTTCGCTAATTAATCATGAGCACGCAGTGTCTGTAATATTGTCAAGTTGGCGTTTTTGTGAATCTGTCGACTCTCACTTCCAGTGATACGGCTAAGAATCCCGGAGTGTCGGCAGTCATCCACTTCCAGTTTCAACCAATGATTTATACAGGAAAATCATGACGATTAACAAGGTTGCCCAAACTTTCGCATCCCACTGTACATACAGGGTGCTTTTCTCTGTTTTCCTTCTGTCCTTGTGCAAGAGTTGAGGTCCACCTTAATACCGCAAAATGGGTGGGGGTCAGGGAGGCCCCATGTTAACCTTTGCTAGCTAGCTAGAGCTAGCCATGACTGCAGCGCATGTAAAATGTTTGAAAAGGCATGTAAACATGCATGTATTTTTACATTCCTTGTAAGAATTGTAGTGTGTATGAGGCCTGGGTGTCCTGAGGAAAGTTACATATTACAGAGATATACTATATGTGAGGTAACAGGAACGGAACACAGATTGGAAAATTAATTCTGTATGATCAGAGGAAATTGTCTGGTGGAACTGATAGAAAGTGAAAGTACGAGGAGTGTCCTCAGCAGAATTACCACATGGCGGAATTAAAGAGCAATTTCCTCAGAATCCCTCCCTGGGCAGAGCAGCTGAAGATTGTGCCGCAGAATCAATTCCCGCTAAATTGTGTCGCTCATCCCTAATCAGCACTAGACTCCATTACAAGCGGTTCTCCTGTGTAAGGGCTGGTGCACACCGAGCGGGTTTTTCGGCGTTTTTGCAGCCGCTTGCGGATACGCTTGGTCAATGTATCTCAATGGGGTGGTTCACACCAGAGCGGGAGGCGTTTTGCTGAAACGCATACTCCCGGGGTGAGGTATTTTTTGGATTGCGGAGGCGTTTCTGCCTCCAATGTAAAGTATAGGAAAAACGCAAACCGCTCGGAAAAACGGCAGTTCAGAGCGGTTTTGCAGGCGATTTTGTTACAGAAGCTGTTCACTTTACTGTAACAATATATGAAATCTACTACACCAAAAACGCTTCACAAAACCGCAAAATGCTAGGTGAAAAGCTACAGAAAAATAAGAAAAAGCGTTTAAAAATCTGCTAGCATTTTGCGGATCTGCTAGCGGGTGTTGGTGTGCACCAGGCCTAACTCTGGAATGCTGCAGTCTCAAGCTGGGGCCAAGATGACCAGCACCAAATCAGACCGGCTCTGCTTACATGCATACAATATATTACATGAGTGTTGTGTTAACCACTTAGGGCTCGTTTCCACTATAGCGAATCCGCATGCGGGCACTGCATGCGTATTCGCATACTCATTGTTAGTGGATGGGGCTGTTTCCACGTGAGCGGAGGCGGCGGCGTTTTTCGGTGCGGGAAAAATCTGCACGACAGGGTCGTCAGATTTCGCGTGCGGCAGGAATGCGGGCGAATCGCCGCTAATGCATTCAATAGGGAAATCGCATGCGGCTTTGTCATGCGGATTTCCCCGCGATTTCGCATGCGATTTCGCATGAAAGGCAATGGAATTTTACACAGGCAGTGACATGGTTAAATTCGCCTAGGTCCTTGCCATGCGAAATCGCGGGTAAATCCGCATGGGGAAACGCAGCCGCATGCGATTTCTTCAGCGGTGGAATCCAGGCGATTCTGCACCGCTACAGTGGAAACGAGCCCTTAAGGATCAGGCTTGTTTGCGCTGATCTGTGCAGCGTGGGCTCTCCGGCCCACAGCACAGATCAGCAGACAGCCAGGGCGACCAGACTTCCCCCCTTTTTTCCCCACTAGGGGGATGTCCTGCTGCCGCCGGCTATTTTCGATCAGCGCGGGGGGGCGCCTCAAAGTCCCCCTCCGCAGCGATTTTCCGCCTCCTTCCCCTTCTCTACCTCTCCTCTTCCCCCTGGGCAGTGCAGGGCGGAGATTCGTCCTGCGCCGCCTCTAATAGGCTTCAGCCTACAGAATGCGGCGATCCCTGGCCAATCAGAGGCCGGGGATCGCCGATCTCCTTTATGGCGTATGATGCAAACAGCAGGGATTTCTTCCCCGCGTGCTTACATTTCGCCTGCGAGCCGCCATTAGCGGCTCGCAGGTTGTTCACGGAGACACCCTCCATGAACTGACACGAGCGGCCGTTTCTATGTAAAACCACTTAACACCTAGGTCCGCCGATCGGCTGACCGTGATCGTTAAGTGGTTGGACCTGACCTCTTGCACAGGACAAAGCAAAACATAGAGAAGTGCACCCTGTATGTATTTAGAGAGTTTAGCCTGTTTAATTCCCCCTCATCTGTGACTAATCACAACTGTAATCTCTCAGCTGTGCCATCTCAGGAATCTCCTCTGCCATGGCAGAACAGCAAAATTGTAAACACAGAATGTTAAAAATGTCTGAAAGCAGGAATTAGACACACTACAGATTTATTGCAGGATTCGTATTGGCTGTAACAAATGTTTTTCTTTAGGTCGCATTCACAGTGCCCTGTTGTGGAGCTGCATTATAAAGTCTTAGAACGCAGATTACCGCGCTGCAATGCTAATCTTATGGGCCGTTCACAGGGCAACGTTAAGGTCGCGTTGAAAAATGTTGCGTTGTGGTAACTCACTGCTTGCAGTGCATTACCTCTCAACGCAGACTAGTTGCGACTTTAACGCTGCATTAAAACTAGGGATGGGACGAATCCACAATTTCTTCGAATCTGAATCCGGATCCGAATCTAAAAAGGTTCTAGAATATCTCGAACCTTTCGAATCCCGAATCTAACGAATCCTGCACATAAAAATTGTGCGATCCGTGGTATAGTTGCCCGCAGTATAGGTACCCAGGCATAGGTAGCGAGGTAAAGGTGCCTTCAGTATAGCTAGCTAGGTATGGGTGCCTTCAATATTGGTAGCTTTCAGTATAGGTAGCAAGATATAGGGGCTTGCAGTATAGGTAGCAAGGTATATGGGCCTTCAGTATAGGTAGCAGGGTATATGGGCCTTCAGTATAGGTAGCAGGGTATATGGGCCTTCAGTATAGGTAGCAGGGTATATGGGCCTTCAGTATAGGTAGCAAGGTATATGGGCCTTCAGTATAGGTAGCAGGGTATATGGGCCTTCAGTATAGGTAGTAGAGTTGGGCCGAACCTCCGATTTTAGGTTCGCGAACCGGGTTCGCGAACTTTCGCGGAAGGTTCGGTTCGCGTTAAAGTTCGCGAACCGCAATAGACTTCAATGGGGATGCGAACTTTGAAAAAAAAAAAAATTATGCTGGCCACAAAAGTGATGGAAAAGATGTTTCAAGGGGTCTAACACCTGGAGGGGGGCATGGCGGAGTGGGATACACGCCAAAAGTCACCGGGAAAAATCTGGATTTGACGCAAAGCAGCGTTTTAAGGGCAGAAATCACATTGAATGCTAAATGACAGGCCTAAAGTGCTTTAAAACATCTTGCATGTGTATACATCAATCAGGGAGTGTAATTAAGGTACTGCTTCACACTGACACACCAAACTCCACTGAACAGAACAGGTATGCAGTGGCGGGTTCACTGAACAGAACAGGTATGCAGTGGCGGGTCCACTGAACAGGTATACAGTGGCGGGTCCACTGAACAGAACAGGTATGCAGTGGCGGGTTCACTAAACAGGTATACAGTGGCGGGTCCACTGAACAGAACAGGTATGCAGTGGTGGGTTCACAGAACAGGTATGCAGTGGCAGGATCAATGAACAGGTATGCAGTGGCAGGATCAATGAACAGGTATGCAGTGGCAGGATCAATGAACAGGTATGCAGTGGCAGGATCACTGAACAGGTATGCAGTGGCAGGATCAATGAACAGGTATGCAGTGGCAGGATCAATGAACAGGTATGCAGTGGCAGGATCAATGAACAGGTATGCAGTGGCAGGATCAATGAACAGGTATGCAGCCAGGGACAAGCTAAGGCTAACTAATCTTTCCCTATGAGAGACTGCAGTAGCTCGCCCTACTCTAACTAATGCAGGCACACGAGTGGCCACGGCCGCCGCTGCCTGCCTATATAAGGGGGGGTGGGGCTCCAGGGGCTAGTGTAGCCTAATTGGCTACACTGGGCCTGCTGACTGTGATGTAGAGGGTCAAAGTTGACCCTCAGTGCATTATGGGGCGAACCGCAATGGGGCGAACTTTTCCGCAATAAAGTTCGCGTGCGGTACCCGCACGCGAACCACCTAGGTTCGCGCGAACCAGGTTCGCGCGAACCAGGTTCGCCGGCGAACCGTTCGGCCCAACTCTAATAGGTAGCAGGGTATATGGGCCTTCAGTATAGGTAGCAGGGTATATGGGCCTTCAGTATAGGTAGCAGGGTATATGTGCCTTCAGTATAGGTGTCAGGGAATATGGGCCTTCAGTATAGGTAGCAGGGTATATGTGCCTTCAGTATAGGTAGCAGGGTATATGTGCCTTCAGTATAGGTAGGTAGCTAGGTATAGGGGCCTTCAGTATAGGTAGTAAGGTACATGTGCCTTCAGTGTAGGTAGGTAGGTAGGTAAAGGGACCTTCAGTATAGGTAGCAGGGTATAGGGCCTTAAGTATAGGTAGGTAGGTATAGGGGCCTTTAGGTAGGTAGGTAGGTAAAGGGACCTTCAGTATAGGTAGCAGGGTATAGGGCCTTAAGTATAGGTAGGTATGTAGGTAGGCAGGTATAGGTGCCTTTAGGTAGGTAGGTACGTATAGGGGGCCTGTAGGTAGGTAGGTATTGAGGCCTGTAGGTAGGTATAGTGGCCTGTAGGTAGGTAGGTAGGTATAGGGGCCTTTAGGTAGGTAGGTAGGTATAGGGGCCTTTAGGTAGGTAGGTAGGTACGTATAGGGGCCTTTAGGTAGGTGGGTATAGCGGCCTGTAGGTAGGTATAGTGGCCTGTAGGTAGGTAGGTAAGGATAGTGGCCGGTAGGTAGGTAGGTATAGTGGCCTGTAGGTAGGTATAGTTGACTGTAGGTAGGTATAGGTGCCTTTAGGTAGGTAGGTATAGGTGCCTTTAGGTAGGTAGGTATGTATAGGGGGCCTGTAGGTAGGTGGGTAGGTAGGTATTGAGGCCTGTAGGTAGGTATCGTGGCCTGTAGGTAGGTAGGTAGGTATAGGGGCCTTTAGGTAGGTAGGTATAGGGGCCTTTAGGTAGGTAGGTATAGGGGCCTTTAGGTAGGTAGGTATAGGGGCCTTTAGGTAGGTATAGGGGCCTGTAGGTAGGTATAGGGGCCTGTAGGTAGGTAGGTATAGGGGCCTTTAGGTAGGTATAGGGGCCTGTAGGTAGGTATAGGGGCCTGTAGGTAGGTAGGTATAGCGGCCTGTAGGTAGGTAGGTAGGTATAGCGGCCTGTAGGTAGGTAGGGATAGTGGTAGGTAGGTAGATAGGTAGGTCGGTAGGTAGAAATCCCTCGCCCTCCCGCCAACCCCCCCACGGCCCCCTCCGTCCCCCGTGCCTCCTCCGCTCACCCCTGCAAGAATCTACTCACCTTTCCCGTGGAGCGCAGAGCGGCAGACCTCTTCGTTACTTCTTTGTTCCCTCTAGTGGCCGGACCGGCTCTTACTGATGACGTCATTGTAAGAGCCGGTCACTAGGGGGAACCAGGAAGTCGGCGAGAGGTCTGCCGCTCTGCGCTCCGCGATAGTTGAATGGATGGAAACTATGCGGGCAGGGGGGGGCGAGCGGAGGAGGCGCGGGGGGGGGGGGGGGTCGGAGGAGGACGAATGCGAGCGGCGGATGCGCGGCGATGCGGCGTCGGGATTCGGCGGATTCGTATAGTGGAAAATGGCATCGGGATTCGAATCCACGAATCTCGAATATTTCCTAATATTCGAGGGATTCGTGGATTCGCAGGTTTCGTCGTCCCACCCCTAATTAAAACGCACCGTAGCACTGTGAATGCGGCCTTAAATGTTATTATGCTGTTGCATATCTTTTAGAGCAGAGAGGCAGTTCTGAGTTCAGGTCCGCTTTAACCTCCCTGGTGGTATGATTATTTCCAGATATGAGGGTCTATAAGCTGTGCCATTGCTCTGCATTAGCCCTGCAGCGCTCACCATGAGTCTCGCTCGGGGTTACCGCTCTGAGCTAAGGATTTCCAACCCCGAGCCTGACTCAGGGTTACCGCTAGAGAGGTTAAAATGGAGTGCTCATATCTAATGCGAATCAAGTCTAACTACAGGTGAAACTCAAAAAATTAGAATAATGTGCAAAAGTCCATTTATTTCAATAACTCAACTTAAAAGGTGAAAGTAATATATGAAATATATGAAAAATAATATTTTAGGTTAATTAGCTGATAGTCTGACACTTTGAGCCTAGAATATTTATCATTTGCACAATATTCTAATGCAGTGTTTCTCAAACCTGATCTATGCACAGGTGGGGTAATTAGTGTCTCAGGTATGTGGATTCCATGTAACTGAGACACTGATTACCCCACCTGTGCAGAGGTGAGGTTACCTGCAGAAAATGCACTGCTGGGGAGTCACGAGGACAGGTTTGAGAAACACTATTTTAAGGCTGCTTTCACTTTGGGACGTTAAAGTCCCACGTTAGAGCGGCCTGTAACGCAGCCCAAATCACAGTAATGAAAAATCAATGTGCTGTTCAGAGTGCCCACGTTGCGTTACATTGTAACGCTACACGTTGAATGAAAGTGCAGCATGCTGTGCGTTATACTGGGCTTTAGCTGCGTTAGACTGCTTGCCCATGCTCAGTGACTAGCCACATGGCTAATTAATATTCACTGTGGTGACGTAACCTGGACTGGTAGTGTTGTCCGGATCATGAATCAATCGTTCATTTGATCCGGATCTTTTTTGTGAGTCGAATCATCTGGATCATCACAATGAACGATTCGGTTCACAGTGGATATCTGTCTGGAAGAAACAAGAACATACAGAATGTACAGTGCAGGGAAAGTCCTGTCCTGCTAGTCATTTCACCCAGTCTGCTTCCCTAGTAAAATGATTCAAATGATTCGGTTCAAAGATCCGAATCTTTTCAATGATCCGATTCGAATCATCCGAATTCTTGAAAAGATCCGGACTTCCCATCACTATCCTGATGCGGCTGTTCTATCAGTATAGATAGAAGGAAAACCGCGCACCAAGAGCTGCATAACGCGGCTCAATCTGACGTCCAACTTCATCACCACCATGCGTTGCGTTAGGGGCACCTTATGCGACCATAACGTCCCCTAAAATGCAACGTCCAAGTGTGAAAGAGGCCTGAAGGTCTGAGATATTGATTTTAAGGTTCTCATAAGCTGTAAGCCATAGTCATCAAAATTATAACAAATAAAAGCTTAAATTATCTCGCTTTGTGTGTAATAATCCCATTTCATATACCGGTATTAGTTTCACCTTTTAAGTTGAATTAATGAAATAAGTGAACACATTTTCACATGCATACATTGGCAGAGCCGTTCTGTCAGCGTCTGAGATTTATGTCCAGGCTATGGATTGTATGCATGTAAGCAGAGCCGCTCTGATTTGGTGCTGGTCATCTTGGCCCCGGCTTGTGACTGCAGCATTCAGGGTTACACAGGAGAACAGCTTGTGATGGAGTCTAGTGCTGATTAGGGATGAGCGACACAATTTAGCGGGAATTGATTCTGCGGCACAATCTTCAGCTCTGCCCAGGGAGGGATTCTGAGGAAATTGCTCTTTAATTCCGCCATGTGGTAATTCTGCTGAGGACACTCCTCGTACTTTCACTTTCTATCAGTTCCACCAGACAATTTCCTCTGATCATACAGAATTAATTTTTCAATCTGTGTTCCATTCCTGATACCTCACATATAGTATATCTCTGTAATATGTAACTTTCTTCAGGACACCCAGGCCTCATACACACTACAATTCTTACAATTGTAGTAACTTTTTAGCAAAAGGCAATATCCGTGACACAGTCTTTGTACAAGAAAAAGCAGTAGGCGTGCACCTTCCGTCTCACAAGTTTACTTGCAAATAGTGACAATCCAGTTTCATATACAAACATCCAAGAGCAGGCCCGTTTTTAGCGCCGTGCGGCCCGTGCCGCCGCCCGGGGCGCTGTTGGGAGGTGGGCGCTGAAATGGAGGGGGGAGCCGGAGCCGCTGGGAGGGCAGCCCGACCTCTCCCTCCCTCTCCCTCCCTCTCCTGGGCCGCCCTCCGTGCTCCCCCCTCAGATGCAGAGCGCAGCAGCAGCAGCCAGGGAGGAAGCGCTGTAAACAACATACCTCCCTGCGTTCCAAGCGCTGCTCTCTCGCCGCCGGTCTCTTCCTCTCTGCCGCCTATACGATGATGCACACACTAGTTCCGGCTAACAGGAACCAGCGTGTGCATCATCGTATAGGCGGCAGAGAGGAAGAGACCGGCGGCAAAAGAGCAGCGCTTGGAACGCAGGGAGGTATGTTGTTTACAGCGCTTCCTCCCTGGCTGCTGCTGCTGCGCTCTACATCTGAGGGGGGAGCACGGAGGGCGGCCCGGGGAGAGGGAGGGAGAGGTCGGGTTGCCCTCCCCGCGGCTCCGGCTCCCCCCTCCATTATGGGGGACAGCTACCTATCTAACCTACGCTGGGGGGCACCTACCTAATCTAACCTACCCTGGGGGGCACCTACCTAATGTAACCTACCCTGGGGGGCACCAACCTAATCTAACCTATACTGGGGGGCAGCTACCTAATCTAACCTACGCTGGGGGGCACCTACCTATCTAACCTACACTGGGGGGCACCTACCTAATCTAACCTACACTGGGGGGCACCTACCTAATCTAACCTACACTGGGGGGCACCTACTTAATCTAACCTACGCTGGGGGGCAGCTACCTAATCTAACCTATACTGGGGGGCAGCTACCTAATCTAACCTACACTGGGGGGCACCTACCTAATCTAACCTACACTGGGGGCACCTACTTAATCTAACCTACGCTGGGGGGCAGCTACCTAATCTAACCTATACTGGGGGGCAGCTACCTAATCTAACGTATGCTGGGGGGCAGCTACCTAATCTAACCTATACTGGGGGGCAGCTACCTAATCTCACCTACGCTGGGGGGCACCTACCTATCTAACCTATACTGGGGGGAACCTACCTAATCTAACCTACACTGGGGGGCACCTACCTAATCTAACCTACACTGGGGGGCACCTACTTAATCTAACCTACACTGGGGGGCACCTACTTAATCTAACCTACACTGGGAGGCACCTACTTAATCTAACCTACGCTGGGGGGCAGCTACCTAATCTAACCTATACTGGGGAGCAGCTACCTAATCTAACCTATACTGGGGGGCACCTACCTAATCTAACCTATACTGGAGGGCAGCTACCCATCTAACCTATACTGGGGGGAACCTACCTATCTAACCTATACTGGGGGCAACTATTCTGGCTACCTATATTAGAGGCACCCACCTAGCTAACCTGTACTGGGGCACCTACCTAACTAACTTATACCGGGGGCGCCTGCCTATCTAACCTATACTGGGGGCAACTATACTGGCTACCTATACTGGAGGCACCTACCTGGCTAACCTATAGCGGAGGCAACTATACTGGCTCACCTATGCCTGGCTACCTATACTGGGATACCTATTCTTGGCTACCTATACTGGGGGGACCTATACTAAGTGCAACTAGACCTGGCTAACCTATACTGCAGGCACCCATACCTTGCTTGGGGGGGGCGCGCAATTTTTACACACTCGCCCTGGGTGCATTTTAGCCTAGAAACTGCACTGTCCAAGGCATTTGGTAAAACAATGCAGAGTAATGTGGGTATGATGCTTAGCATCGCTTACATGTCCAGCATGAATAGGGTGAGCGGTGTTGGAGGTGGGTGTCGGGCACATGGCGGAGGAGTGACGACCGTTTCGCGTCGGTATGATGATTGGTCACGCTGCGTACCACTAAAGTGAGGAAGTGAATCAGCCGGTCTAAAAGCGGAGGTAAGCTCCGCCCCTTCCGGAAGACTGTGTGTCTAGAAACCCACTAGGAGAGCTTTTCTGAGCGCTTTATGATTTGAAAAGCTCTAGCTAATGTAATGCTATGGGTGTGATCCAGAGCAGGGACAAGGTCCTCCAGCACCCAAGGCTGAGACACTAAAGTGCGCCCCTCCATCTCTGCCACCCCAGCCGTCACACACTGATTGCTATTAGACTAAGAGGGCCACAGGGCCCACAACCTCCCCAACACCTTAATCTCTAGTTATCTGGCTTGCAGTCACTGCTATGTATCCCCTTTTCTTATTTCTTTCTGCTTCATACACAATTAGGAATGACAGCTGAATGAATTGTGCGCCCCCTCCTGCATTGCGCCCTGAGGCTGGAGCCTCTCCAGCCTATGCCTCGGCCTGGCCCTGGTGTGATCCCACTTGAGTGATGTGATTTTATAAAAATCCCCCATAGCATTGCATTACCAAGAGCTTTTTCAAATCACTCACGCTTACAAAGCGCTCCCAGTGTGTTTCTGGCCTATTGGTGCTTTTCTTGTGTGCTTTGAGCGGAGCACATGTCTCAGTGACCGTCATTGAACAGACAGCGGAGTTATAGGGGAGCGGAAGATGAATTTCCTGTGTATACCCTTGGCTCACTAACACTAGCTCGTGGGAAGTGCCACACAGATTTTCTTTTTCTTGTCTGTAAAATATCTGTGACACAGCCGGGGTTTGATTACACTCACCACCTCCTTGCTGCTTCTGTCCGAAACACAGATTATTTGCTTGGGAATTAAAGGGACTCCGAACAGTGCAAAAACTATGGAAAGATGCATATCATTTTAAAGCTCTCTTTCTCCTCTTTCTGATGACACATAAACCGCCGCCCTACGCCTTTTAGTTTTCTCTATTTTTTGCGATCTATATCGTGGCCACGGCAATTTCAATCACGAACATAGTGAAAACTAAAAGGCGTAGGGAGACTGTTTATATATCATTGGAAAGAGGAGAACGCGAGCTTTAAAATGATATGCATCTTTACATAGTTTTTGCACTGCTCGGAGTCCCTTTAAGTGAAAAAAAAAATTACCTGGGGCTTCTTCCAGCCCCCTGGATTCTTACTGTGCCCACGACATCCTCCCGATCCCCTCTGGGCAGTGGCAGCGACCCCTGCAAAGCTGGGCTGTGTGTGCATGCACCCTGGTCATGCTCCTGTGCAGTGGCAGAGCTAAGGAGCTGTGGGCCCCAATGCAAGTTTTACATTGGGGCCCCCCAAGCACTCCATACATAACTATTAATTAGGTGCACCAAAACCTGCTAATGGCAACTGCAGAGTCAGAAGTGCAAGAAGGGGACTTTGTTAATGATTACCACTATTCAAATTATCTATAGAAGTGATTATTATGAGCCCAAGACCAATAAAGTGCTAATAGTGAAGTTGAGGGTAGGCCCATTGGGGCCCCTCTGGCCCAAGGGCCCTGATGCGGTCGCAACTTCTGCACCCCCTATTGCTACACCAAGAGCCAAGAGCGTTCTGCGCGTGCGCAGTACAATTAATTCGCTACTGCGCATGCCTAGAAGGCTCCCTGCGACGGGAGCGTGACCAGGGTGCTGTTCAGGGCAGCGTGTGCGCAGTAGCCACTAACTTTGCGGTGGCAACCCCAGCTTCACGGGGGTTGTGGCCGCTGCTCGGAGGGGCTCGGGAGGATGTCATTGGCACAGTAGGAGTCCAGGGGGATAAAAGAAGCCCTAGGTAAGTTGAAATCTTTTTTTTTTCTTCTTAAGATTCCCTTTAAGGCCTCGTTCAGACTATACGCGCTGCCGTGTGCATTTTGGCAGTGCGTATAGTGTGCGACACGCAAGAACGGTAGAAGGGCATAGACAGCCCTTCTACCGATCCCATTATATGCGCTGCGTGGCAGCGCGATTGCGCTATCGCGCACTGCACGCATTTTTGGGAATCGCAGCGCAGATCCCATTCATTGTTACATAGTTACATAGTTATTTTGGTTGAAAAAAGACATACGTCCATCGAGTTCAACCAGTATAAAGTACAACACCAGCCTGCTCCCTCACATATCCCTGTTGATCCAGAGGAAGGCGAAAAAAACCCTTACAAGGCATGGTCCAATTAGCCCCTAAAGGGAAAAATTCCTTCCCGACTCCAGATGGCAATCAGATAAAATCCCTGGATCAACATCATTAGGCATTACCTAGTAATTGTAGCCATGGATGTCTTTCAACGCAAGGAAAGCATCTAAGCCCCCTTTAAATGCAGGTATAGAGTTTGCCATAACGACTTCCTGTGGCAATGCATTCCACATCTTAATCACTCTTACTGTAAAGAACCCTTTCCTAAATAAATGGTTAAAACGTTTTTCCTCCATGCGCAGATCATGTCCTCTAGTCCTTTGAGAAGGCCTAGGGACAAAAAGCTCATCCGCCAAGGTATTATATTGCCCTCTGATGTATTTATACATGTTAATTAGATCCCCTCTAAGGCGTCTTTTCTCTAGACTAAATAAACCCAGTTTATCTAACCTTTCTCGATAAGTGAGACCTTCCATCCCACGCATCAATTTTGTTGCTCGTCTCTGCACCTGCTCTAAAACTGCAATATCTTTTTTGTAATGTGGTGCCCAGAACTGAATTCCATATTCCAGATGTGGCCTTACTAGAGAGTTAAACAGGGGCAATATTATGCTAGCATCTCGAGTTTTTATTTCCCTTTTAATGCATCCCAAAATTTTGTTAGCTTTAGCTGCAGCTGCTTGGCATTGAGTACGATTATTTAACTTGTTGTCAATGAGTACTCCTAAGTCCTTCTCCAAGTTTGATGTCCCCAACTGTATCCCATTTATTTTGTATGGTGCTAGACCATTAGTACATCCAAAATGCATGACCTTACATTTGTCAACATTGAATTTCATCTGCCATGTATGTGCCCATATAGCCATCCTATCCAGATCCTGTTGCAATGTGAATGGGATCTGCAGCGCAGCGCATAGGAGTGCAGATGGCGTGCGATTGGACGCGTTGCGTTCCGATTGCACAGCCATCTGCGCTAAATGATGTGAATGAGGCCTAACAACTCCAGGATGGCCACCACAGTGGCTCTCTAACTGCAGGGCATAGGCGAGCCCAGAGGTGGGGAAACTGTAAGCACTGCAGGCCGTGGTCTACGGGCCACATTCCTCTTCCCTCCATCCTCCTTCCCTGCAGAGTTGCGAGCGATGTGGTAATTACAGGTTAAACCGCTTCTAGTGCCAATCTCCATGGCCACAGGGGCGTCATGTGCCACGTTGGCATGTACTGATGGTGTGTCACATGATGCCGCTGTAGCCATGGAGATTAGGTGAGTTAACTCTGTAATTAACCACTTGCCGACCGCCCACTACCTATGGGCGTCGGCAAGGTGGCTCCCCCAGGACCGTGTTAACAGTTAGGCCAAGTTTTTAACTAGGGCCCTTCGCTGGGTAGATGGCGTCGGTTAGCACCCAGCCCACCACACTGCAGTCACTAATTAGTTGCTGATTAGCATCATCACTGTCGCTAGTCAGCATTGCTACTATATAGTCTCTGTAAGTGATCATTACTGATCACAGTCAGATCTATATTAGGGTCACTAGGATACACTAAAAACACAGTGTTTGACCGATCAGGCCTGATCGTTCGCCTGCACTTGCACTAAGCCTGCCCTACCGCAGTGACAGAATTTTTTTTTTCTGATCACTGCAAAAAACCCTGTACAATAGCTGTAGCGCTGTAAAGATCAGTTTTGATTTTTTTTTTTAATCAAAACTCAGTGACCACATTTGTAGATGTCATTTATAGATGTTTGATACAAATAAAGTGAGCCTATTATACCACTTGGCTATTCTTCGTGAAAAGTTTGGTTGGACTCAAACACCTTTTTTCCCTCTTCTTCCTCCCCTTCATTAAATATTGTGGAGCATTCAGTGGGTACCTACATGCCTAAAAGAGGTCATACATTTGCTTCCACTCTCGTCGGAAATTCTGGTCATTTGGAATAATTCTGTCGGACACATAAGAATTTCCTGGATGGGATGCATCGGAAGAGGGACATAGGATGATGCCTCGCAGCATGGAGGATAGTGTTGCCCGCAGTACGCTTTCTTCAAGTACTGGTTTTAAAGGGTTCTTCATGGATGCATATTTCCAGATCCAGAAAGGTTATTTTTGTTGTGTCAGTAGTTGAATTTTTTTTGACTTCTGGTTCGACACATTTCTCGGAACCCCCTGACAGATTTCCTCCATACGACCAGCACCTTATTAGTGTACCTCAGCCAGAGAACTATCCCCGACAGAGCAATTCACTTGCATAGACATCAGACCCCTTCCATATGCCTGGGGCACATTGGGGCAGTGCGGAGCGTCAAATTGCCACACTGCTACCGCAGCCTAATGCAACCCTATGGGGAAGTTCATACTTCCCACGTTGCGGTATGATGCGCTGAAAGTCCCGAATCTAACTCTAGAGCAGAACTACGTTATTGAGCGGGATCCGTGGCGATCTGCATCGGCCCAGAAGTCATGTTAGTCTTTGAAGACGTGTTGTTGTTTTTTTTGACTTTGCGCGCATGTGCGGAAGTATATTTTTTATAATACGCTTCCGTGCACTTCCGTATGACCCGAAGCCGGAAGGGCAAACATGCATCACTTCCTGCTTGGCTGGTGGCTAGACAGGGAACACCGCGTACTAAGGCTGTGTACCCTGAAGGCCTTTTTCTGGCGATGAGGTGTGGAGGGCATGGCACACCGCATCGCTGCCGTTAGTTTGCAGTGTGAAACCGGCCCTAGCGCTTTGGGACACATGCAGATGAGGAAGCCACACCCATGCTGGTCCCCTGCGTCTGCAAATAATAATTGCCATCCTTCATGAAATAGTTGTTTTCAAGAATGAATGACAGGAATTCAGGAAAATGTCATAGACACCATGAAATGGGTACTTCCCTTCTAGGGCCTTCCTGACTACCCAGATGCAGATTTGGATAAAGGTGTATAATGACATGATGCCCATTCTGGCCAGGTACCAGCCATCCGTCATCTCAAAACGCATCAACTCATATTCAGCACCTGTGTTGTATCTCTTACATAATATGTTCATTATTCAACTAGATGGTTTAATTTCTTATCTAAGAATCAACCAGCCGCCTAACATGGGCCGATAATAGCTGACACTATCAGTCTACCCTCAGGTAAGGGGGGGAGGGGGAGGGGAAACCTATTCTTATGGACTTTTGAAATGATATATAGGGCCAGTTTACTGTAAATTTCCACTTTGATAGATTTGTATCCTCTTTCATTCAGGACTCCTTTGTATAGTGCCTGTAAGAACGAAAAATTCTACTCATCCTTCACTCCAGGAAAGGAATCAGCTGTGACCTCAGTGTTATTATACTTTCACTATGTGCAGTAAAAGCACACATAGGTGAGTGATCATCTTTTGCACAGCAACACACTGCACATGCGTGAATAATAATATGAAGGTCTATCATATACTGTATCTATGTCGATCTGACACCATGTGCAGTGCATTAACCATTTCACCTCGAAGGGTTTTTTAAAATAATGAAAATGTATTTAATTTTTCTATGGAAAGGTGTATAATAGGGTATTTGGATGTGGTTTTACTTTTTGGCCACAAGATGGAGATACAGAGTTAGTGTGTTCTAAAAATAGAAACAGAAGGAAGTGTTTGTATTTGTTTATATTTGTGTAAATACAGGGATGTAGATCCTCCTGCTGGGGGAGGTGAAAAGGACATTGGCAGCACAAGCACGGTATCACTCCATTCACAATGAATGTGTTATTAGGTGTGCTTTTTCTTCTCTAGCTGCATTCTTCAATGTTTCCCCAGAAATGCTTATGTGAGCAGCAGATCAATGGCTGTACAGCTGGACAACTGTAGCAAGAGTGATATGTAGGCTGCCTTATTTATTTCCTTTTAAGCAAATACTAGTTGCCTGGCTATCCTGTTGATCCTCTGACTCTAATACTTTTAGCCACAGACCCTGAACAAGCATGCAGCTGATCAGGTGTTTCTGACATTATTGTCCGGTCTGACAGGATTGGCTGCATGCTTGTTTCATACACTACTGAAGCCAAATAGACCAGCATGGCTGCCAGGCAAATGATATTGTTTAAAATGAAACAAATATGGAAGCCTCCATGTCCCTCTCACTTCAGTTGTCCTTTAAGTATTGCCAGCAAAGGCACTGCCCATGCTGCCGATGTGACTAGCACAGAAAAGACAGTGCCAGATTGTAATCACACAGAATTCCCCTGTGTAATTTTGCCTTTTAATTGTGAGACTATTTTACATGTGGCGGCTTGGGATAATGACAATAAGAGAGGTAAAATAATCAGATTTTGTCTTTAAAAAAGGAGTGTTTAGGAAACTAAGCCTTCATTATGAGAAGCAGCTCTATCAGGTAAATTGAATACATTCATTTTGTCCCTCTGGCCTGCTTTATGCCCAGAGAGCGTCTTCCTTTAATTAGATTTTCAGAGACATCATCATTCAGTTGCATCAGAAATCAGAGAGGCGAGTGTGTAAGAAAAAAAAGTCCTTCTCTTTTTAATTTCAAGCAACGGGGCAAGAAAGAAACCATGATTTAACGGCATTGTTAGCAAATTGTCCCTCTTATGTGTCAGCTAGGAAACAAAGAAAAGTTATAGGCGACACGGCGCTATCGCTCACACCTCATCCAGGTGACACAAAGTGACGCCAAGGGCATTGCTAACAAGATGAAGCTTGGAGAGATAAATCTCGGGGATCGGTAACTTTCTGTTTTGCCATGCCATTTTGCATTCTGTAAGTTAGCAAGAGAGAATCACAGGGAGATTGGTACCCATCTGGTGCATGTGTTAGCCTGCATAATGCGAGGCTTTAGGCTAATTTAAATGCATGCTGACATTTCTTTTGTAGGAGCTCTTTTATCCACTGTCGGGAGGGGAATTTGTAGCAGTCTGTTTAGCATCTCATTGCTGGGATAAACCTCACTTAAACAGCAATGAAGATGGGGCATTAGTCACAGCAGCCAATCGAATTTCTCCATGGGCACCTACTTAAAGAAGTCAATAGGCTGCTGTCCGACTCGCATGCATGGAAAAAATTCAGACAGTATGCAAAACAGGTCTTGCATGCTTATCAATGTAGCCGGACATGGGTTTCAAATGCGATCTCGCATCACAGCAAGTGGTGGTGTGTGTTTTTGAGGGTACAGTAGATACAGGCCCTAACCTTCCCTCTACCTACACCTAACGCTAACCTTCCACCATCTATGCCTAACACAAACCTACCACCATCCTATGCCTAACACTAATCTCACACCATCTAGGCCTGCCTGACACTAGCCTACCACCTACCTACACCAAACACTGAATTCACACCATCTATGCCTAACACTAACCTCACACCATCCATACCTAACACTAACCTTCCACCTACCTACGCCTAACGTTAACCCTTGACCTTCCAAATGGTATCTAAAACAGAGTTTAAGTCCAGGAACAGGATCCTGAAATAGGAGTCAGGTCTGTGGAGGTGTTCCATGATGAATGCCAGAATGATATTGATGGCGTCTTCTATGGATCTATTAGAACCACATACAAACCACATTTAAAAAAAAAATGAGCAAGCTACAACATGTTTTTTGTGCTAATGGGGTCGGTTCAGATGGGCACCTGCCAGCACCTATGCACTGTGTTTACTGCCGGAAACCACTTTGTCCTGCATTGAGATGAATGGCAACATTCATCTCAATGTGTTTACTGGTGTCCGTGCCGTGGTCAATTGAGTTTTTTGAGATGCTGCCTGTAGCGTCACCTGTGTTTGTGGTTCCATGTCCACCTAGGGGCATAAAGTGGATCCGAGATGAACTTTTATTCATTGCATAATTGGGTTCCTTACATATAGTTTATAGGGCATTCCTCAAGCCAAATACTTTTTTTTTTTTAATACTCTAATTCCCTATAAACTAAACAAGCCTCGCCCACAGCTTCTCCAAAACGCCAAGGCACTCAAACCCATGTAGCAGGGGCTTATGGGAGCTCAGTCTGGGCAGGAGGAGGAGGTTACTAGCTAGAGATTTCAGAGGCAGAGGGGAGGGGGGAGTGAATGTTTCACAGGCTGAGGGGTGGAGATGCAGTTGCAGATTACCTGTGTAATGATGACAAACAGAATATGGCCGCTCTCATTGTATCACGGGTGCATGTCATATTGGCGCGGTGAGAACCGAATGACGACTCTCCCTGCTGCCGCTAAACTCCGAGGCGGCGTTAAATACTATTCCCCCTCCGAGTTGTCGCAACTCGGAGGGAGGTGTAATTCGGGGTCTGGAAGCCGCCAGAGCCCCGAATTACCGCTATGCGGGGTGCACATCATAGCATTGCTGCTATGACAGTGCCCAGTTTCGGCGCTTGGTGCACTGAGCCTCTAACCTCACAGTGACCGGTTCTCAGGCACTCCAATTTATTTTGCCCAGGGAAGCAGGTTTTTTCCTGTGAAACGCGTCTGATAGTGGAGTTTGTCCAAATAAAGTTTTTGTTCTTCTTTGGCGGTAAGTTCACTGCTACCTCCTTTTAAACTGTTTTTAGCATATTATATATTTGTTTATCAATTATATCAACATGTGTTGACCACCCTTGGTAACATGGTGTCACCCTGTGTTTCCAGCACTATAGAGAGCAACTTCTTAACCCAAGTGGGGTCTCCCAACCTGTTCATACAGTGGTTGCCTTTGTGGTGACTCACACTTCATTCCATTATTCACATTTCAAAGATTCTTTGAGTATTAATTTACCACGTTATAGTGGGCTCTCAGTTCCTTCCTTGTATTTTAAATGCTCATAAAATGAAGAAATCCTGCTGTAAGGAGATTTGAATTGGCACTCGCAATACATGGGGCCAGAGAGAAAACATGAGCTTTTACTGCATGTTTGTACAGTTTTTGCTTTTTACTGAGTGATGCAGTGTTAAGCCAGATAAACCATGTCAGGGAGATCTGGATTACTTATGAGACAGAGTGAATATCAAGCATCTCTGGATTCTGAGAGATTTGATATCCACAAATAGAGCACTATTGTTATGAGGAAACACGCAAGAGATGTGAATTATTTGGCAGTGACAGTCATGGATGAAATGAAGTGGAAAGGCCATTTTTTTTAAAAATGGAATAATGTAATGGATTGAGTATCCATTATTCAGGCTTTATACATTTGATAAAGAAATTGCAGATTGAGTGTGACTTTACAATGAGGAGGGGAAGCCTGCGTAAAGTCAGCCAGAGACAGAACCCAATCTAGAAAGCTACTTATTCCCGGCATGTGTGTGTGTGTGTGGGGGGGGGGGGGGGCTCAGAGCGGCAGATGGAGTCACATGAATATTTATGGCAGGCAGGAGTCCCCGAGCTTCCAGCTTTTCAGTCATTTTTTACTCATCAGTGAAAGTGTGACCGGCTTCTGAGAGAGAAGGCAATGCAGGGACTTTGTCTGCTCCTTCTTCCTCCGCTATCTGGAATTGCATCTTCCTGGAGCATGCTGGATATCTTGAGTCTCTGTGAGCAGGAGAGAGCACAAAGCTTCTGCTCTAATGTGGGGCAGGCAGAGAGGCACCTGCTTCAGCTACATATACAGGCGGGGCTCTGGAGAAACACATATTCACATTTATGCTGTGATTGTTTATTAAGGTTCACTGCAAAAGCAGTCTTCAGAAGAGATAACACTCAGATTATACACCAATCCAAAATTTTAAGACAGCTTTTTAGTTTTTATGGTCACTTCCTGTTCAATGCAGCCTGGGTAGAAGAAAAGTGTCACTCACCAATGCAGTGGGAAGCCTCTGGGTGGTCCAGAGGCTTTCCATATCTTACTCGAGCCCACCACTGCTACACAGGACCCTCTTTGTGGCCATGCTTCTGTCTGAGTACAAGCCTCTCTACACTCGGCATACACAAGTATAGTCCACACATGTCCAATAGTAGAAACAAGGCACTTTTGCATAGATGAAAAAGCAGTGGCCGAGTGGCTTCGTTCTGTTGGACATGTGCAGGCTGTTCTCGTGCGTTCCCCGTATAGAGAGGCTTGGATGAAAGTGTGATGACGAGAAGCATATTTAACAAGCTCTTGTCGAATATGTTCAGAGGAACCCAGAGCTGGAATGGAGGGTTTGAAGAGGATCGGGGAAGCCTCTGGTCTATACAAGGCAAGTATCTAATAGATGCTTCACGTAAACCTTTAAAGAGACTCTGTAACATTAAAAAGATCCCCTGGGGGGTACTCACCTCGGGTGGGGGAAGCCTCCGGATCCTAATGAGGCTTCCCACGCCGTCCTCTGTCCCACGGGGGTCTCGCCGCAGCCCTCCGAACAGCCGGCGACTGTGCCGACTGTCAGTTCAATATTTACCTTTGCTGGCTCCAGCGGGGGCGCTGTGGCGGCTTTCCGTTCCGAACTACACGGAAATACCCGATCTCATTCGGGTCCGCTCTACTGCGCAGGCGCAGGAAACTTGCTCCTGCGCAGTAGAGCAGATCCGACGGCGATCGGGTATTTCCGTGTAGTTCGGAGCCGACAGCCGTCAGAGCGCCTGCGCAGGAGCCAGGAAGGTAAATATTGACGTCACCGCTGCACGGACTCCACGGAGGGCTGCAGCGAGACCCCTGACGGATGGAGGACGGCGTGGGAAGCCTCATTAGGATCCGGAGGCTTCCCCCACCCGAGGTGAGTAACCCCCAGGGGATCTTTTCATGTTACAGTTCCTCTTTAAGCAAAATCCAAAGGACAGATTTGTGTGTCTTCAGAACCAGCTGTAAATTGTGGTGTGGTATCCAATAAGTTTCCATATAAGTTATAGCAGCAGAAGCAGACTGAATATAATATTTATTGGCACTCAGTTACATAGTGGTTTGTATGATGATGATATACACGGATCAGTGAAAACATTGCGGCAGATTCACACTCTTGTATGTATTTTGCGAATGTGCACCGCACGCCCAATGAAAGTCAATGTAGATTTGAAACGTCTTCTAAAATTCACGTTTTACGTTCATGTTGTCTCATGCCTTGAAAAAAAAACTTCTTGCAACATTAATTCACACACAACATAAGAATTTCCATTAACGTTCATTAGCCCTTAATGAAAACTTGTAACAAAAAAAGTTGCCCCTGGAGGGTACTTACCTCAGGAGGGGGAAGCCTCTGAATCCTACCGAGACTTCCCCCGTCCTCCTCCGTCCCACGGTAGTCTTGCTGGGCCCCTCCGAACAACGAGCATTTAAATATTTACCTTCCGGCTCTAGCGCAGTAGCGGCTCTCGGCTCAGGATCAGGCGGAAATAGCCAATCCCAGTCGGGTCTGCTCTACTGCACAGGCACAGGCGACTTGCACCTGCGCGGCAGACCAGACCTGACTGGGATTGGCTATTTCCGGCTGATCCTGAGCCAAGAGCCTCAACTGCGCCGGTACTGGAGCCGGGGAAGGTAAATATTGCACCACAGCCAAAATTTGCATACCAACGTGAATGTCAATGTGAAACAACTTTCAGTTTCCTATTAAATTTGAACCCTGCCTAAATCTACCTGTCTAAGGCCTGGGACCCACTAGCAGCGCTTGCGATTTGTAAAGCTCTTGCTGATGTAATGCTATGGTATATTTTTTTATAAGAGAGTCTGAAGCGAGAATAAATCTTGCTTCAGACCTCATAGATAGCAGGGGCATGTGTGCCCCTGCTAAAATGCCGCTATCCCGCCACTAAACGGGGGTCCCTTCACCCCCAAATCCCCTCGGTGCAGCGGGGGAGCGCTTCCTGGTTGGGGCAGGGCTAACCGCCGCAGCCCTACCCCACGCGCGTCTGTCAGCGCGTATCTCCGCCTCTCCCCCGCCCCTCTCAGTCTTCCTTCACTGAGAGGGGCGGGGGAGAGGCGGCGATGCGCCGCTGATAGACGCGACTGGAGGCAGGGCTGCAGCCGTTAGCCCTGCCTCCAGGAAGACTAAATATACGACCAATTTTACGACCAACGATTGCGGGGGTGGGTTTGGGGGTGAAGGGACCCCCGTTTAGCGGCGCGATAGCGGCGGTTTAGCAGGGGCACACGTGCCCCTGCTAACTATGAGCTCTGAAGCGAGATTTATTCTCGCTTCAGAGTCTCTTTAAAGGACACCTGTGACTTTAATTTAAAAAAAAATACTTACCTGATACTTCAGGAGGGGAAGCCTCTGGATCCTAATGAGGTTTCCTCCGTCCCCCTCTGCAGCCCCCAATCCAGCGCTGGGTTTCCTGGAGAGACAGTGACAATAATATTTACATCTGTGAGCCTTTCGCAGGTGCATTAGCAGCTTCCCACTCGGGCTCCAGCGGGAATAGTGAAGTCTGATTGGGTCCACTCTATTGCGCAGGCAGCTCTTGCTGTACATTAGAGTGGACCCAATTGTGCACGACATTCTCTGCCGGAGCCCGAGTGGGAAGCTGATACTGCGCCTGTGCGAGGCTCCCAGCAAGTAGATCTTCAGGGGTCCCAGCGTTGGATCCCCTCTGCTTCAGGTACACTTTAGAAATCACATCCCTCAACTGGGATCACACACATAGCATTACATTAGCAAGAGCTTTTCAAATCACAAGCGCTTAGAAAAGAGCTGCTAGTGGGTCCCAGACCTCCAGTGTGCCGCCAAAACAGTTGTGACCCCCTGAGGTATGGACCTTACTGTACCTCCAAAGCTTACCTGTGGTACTTGTCACAGAGACATTTCAGTTCTGTAAGTTGTATGGTGAGTCCTCCACGCATCAGACGAGTTCCACAGGTGCTCAATCTGATTTAGGCCTGGGAATTAAGTGAGAATAAAAACATTGTTATCCAAATACGAGGCATATGTGTCTATTGTAGACATTCATTCGGGTGGGTACTTTAAAGAGGAACTTTAACCAAGGATCAAACTTCATTCTAATCAGTAGGCGATACCCCTTTTCCACGAGAAATCTTTTCCTTTTCTCAAATAGATCATCAGGGGGGTCTGTGTGGCTGATATTTGTGGTGAAACCCCTCCCACAGGGTGATGTCATGACCAAGGTTTTGACAGATTGCTGTCTGCTAACCTCAATGCATTGTGGGAAATAGCGACTTTTTCCAACTGCCAAGCAAGCAATATATCTCCCTCTGTGCATAGAACTCCCAGTAACAAACATTCTGCACAGATCACCTGGCAGAACTAAAGATGTCACCACCAGTGATGAATTTCAGAAAGAAAATCAGGGCGAGAAAAGATTACAACGGGCAAACACTGACTAAATAATTTATAAATGAATATTGTAATAAATAAGCAATTTTATGAATGATGTCATTTTCACCATGGTTCCTCTTGAACTAGTCTGTGACTATGGAGTTTCATATGGAACAAGCTGCGGTGCACTGTGTGCTTTCATACCTTTGTCTCATGCCCAGAATTACCGTTTCATCAGCTTGCGGTTAATGTAAAAGCCGCATTCAATAAATATTTTGTAAGTAAGTCTGAACTGCTTGCAGTTAGCAGATTTTGGATGTTAGAGCCCTGGCATCTTTTTTATGTTGTATTTTACCACTGACACATTCACAGCATAGGTTTAGTCGCTTGCAAATCTAAAAACCGCCTTAACAAGGCTATGGAATCCCCTTAAACCCTGTGAACTCTGGGAATTTTCTCAAAGCAGCTTTTCAAGATTCCGTCACTTGGATAGGTTTGGACTTAGCGGCTCTCAGGATGACGTTTACTTCAGTTCATCTAAGCCATAGAAAGCTTCTGATCTGCAGGCAGCAGGCTATGGAAGACTGAACTGCATGCCATTACTTACTCTGTGCAACTCTGTTCACGTTTCTTCAGCAGCTGCAGCATTCGGGAAGGTCATAGAATAAGGTGTCCCGAAAACAAGAGGGCAGCTTAGGCAAACGCAGGGGAGGATTACAGCTGCCCAGAATCCCCCTCTCAGACCAAGGCCAGTGCAGTGTCTGGGGACAGGCACAGGTTGTGACACCAGAATATCTGCAGGCATCCTGCAGCTCACAGCCCCGCCCCTTTCTTTCCCTGATACAGTTGACTTTGGATGTAGCAGCAGTGTATGTACAGATCATGGAGCAGCAGTGTGTGCACAGAACATAGAGCAGCAGCATGTGTACAGAACATAGAGCAGCAGCGTGTGTACAGAGCATGGAGCAGCAGTGTGTGTACAGAGCATGGAGCAGCAGTGTGTGTACAGAGCATGGAGCAGCAGCGTGTGTACAGAGCATGGAGCAGCAGCGTGAGTACAGAGCAAGGAGCAGCAGTGTGTGTACAGAGCATGGAACAGCAGCGTGTGTACAGAGCATGGAGCAGCAGCGTGTGTACAGAGCATGGAGCAGCAGCGTGTGTACAGAGCAAGGAGCAGCAGTGTGTGTACAGAGCATGGAGCAGCAGCGTGTGTACAGAGCATGGAGCAGCAGTGTGTGTACAGAGCATGGAGCAGCAGTGTGTGTACAGAGCATGGAGCAGCAGCGTGTGTACAGAGCATGGAGCAGCAATGTGTGTACAGAGCATGGAGCAGCAGCATGTGTACAGAGCATAAAGCAGCAGTGTGTGTACAGAGCATGGAGCAGCAGCGTGTGTACAGAGCATGGAGCAGCAGTGTGTGTACAGAGCATGGAGCAGCAGTGTGTGTACAGAGCATGGAGCAGCAGTGTGTGTACAGAGCATGGAGCAGCAGTGTGTGTACAGAGCATAGAGCAGCAGTGTGTGTACAGAGCATGGAGCAGCAGCGTGTGTACAGAGCATGGAGCAGCAGCGTGTGTAAAGTGTGTAAAGAGCATGGAGCAGCAGCGTGTGTACAGAGCATGGAGCAGCAGTGTGTGTACAGAGCATGGAGCAGCAGGGTGTGTACAGATCATGGATCAGCTCTGGGGAACTTACAGAGCCACATATGAACACTGCTCTGCTGGGTGAATACTTTACTTTCCCCTTCATTAGCAATGTCGGCTGTCCTCATTATTATCTGTATCCAAACTGCTCCTGATCGATCCCGTTGTCGATTGGGAGCAGATCGGACATTTTTAGGAAATAATTGTGTCAGATCCTGTCAGTCGGATGGGAAATTGCATTATGTGTATCTAGCATGATGTCCTACCATATTATTATACTGTATTGTTCGTGGCTGAAGGAGACCTTTCAGGGATTGGGAAAAGGTAGGAGGCGCCCGTGGACGTGTATCTGTGGCTCTTAAATTGAGTGTAATAGTTCACACAAGGTACATATATTCCTACCTTATAGTAGTGCAACTCACACGTAAAGTAGTGGTTGAAGTTTCTCAAACTTTATTAGGGCACAAATGACAACGCGTTTCGCGGCCAAGCCGCTTCCTCAGGTCTATGGGTGTGCCTGGGGTGTACACGTCTCTATCCTGAGCGCCATACAGGGGACTGTACAGGGGAGTGCACACTCGGAAGTCCGTCCAGTGGCATATTTTTCTCTTGGAGCTGCGACCAATCCCATTATCAGAAGCAAGGCCGAGTGAGGACGGTACTTGCTCACATGCGAGTAAAGTGGTTGCTTACGGATAGCAACCTAACTTTGTGAGTATCGGGCTCCCAGTCTCCGTGTGCCTTTTTTGTTTCCTACAAGAGCCTACCTTTCATGGATCCCCCCCCCCTTGAAAATCCTGGGTTTGCCACAGGGCACAGTAATGGCATGTTCACACTATGAGCGCTTTAGTTTATTTTTAAGCACTGGAGATGTTTAAAAGCGCTTATGCAATGATTTCCCATGTGATTGTTCTCACATGAGCGATTTCGTGAGCACATTTCCTCACATAGTACATTAAAGTTATTTAGTTCCAGGTCAAAGAGTTCACTTCCTAATTGTTTCTTTAAAAAAAAACCGCTAATCGCCTAACAAAAGTGCTTAGAAAAGTGCTTCTAAAAATCGCTAATTGCTCAGAAAGTGCAGGGAAAAGCACTTTCATAAGCGGCCAGCGCTTGCGCTGACAATTCCTAATGTGAACAAGGCCTTACATCAGAGCTGAGCTTGCCATGTATCTGCAAAATTCTATCTGCATTTTTTGCTCCCTGGGTGGCTTCATGCTACAAATCGACATTCCTCCTTCTATTTCCTTGTTTAAAGGACTTACGAGGCCAGATTTGTAAAAAATACATTAAAAAAGTTAGATACCTGTGTGTGTTTGCAAGGCACGGAGGACGCCGTCCGCGCCCTCCATGCCGTTCCGCCTGGTCCCCGCTGCTTAATATGCCCCCGAACGTTCCCCGACCGCGCGGCCCGGGTCGTGCTCCCCAGCCTGTACCAAGATGGCCACCGGAGCTGGCCGCGGCTGCGCAGTCCGCATAGCCGCGAGTGCGGCTGCGCAGCTCTAGGGCCAACCCCCCGATCCACGTAACAGTAGCGTGGATCGGGGAGTTGGCCTTAGAGCTGCGCAGCCGCACTCGCGGCTATGCGGACTGCGCAGCCGCGGCCAGCTCCGGCGGCCATCTTTGTGAAGGCTGGAGAGCCCGACCCAGGCCGTGCGGTCGGGGGTCGTTCGGGGGCATATTAAGCAGCGGGGACCAGGCGGAACGTCACGGAGGGCGCGGACGGCGTCCTCCGTGCCTTGCAAACACACACCGGTATCTAACTTTTTTTATGTATTTTTTTACAAATCTGGCCTCGTAAGTCCTTTAAGGAAACTTTCAGGGAAAGAGACACAGGCTTAATATCATGGGAGCCCCCAGCAAAACTTTGATGGGGCCACTTAGTGTTCATAACCCTCCCTTTGCCTGTTCTTGGTAACCCTCACAGCTTCATCTTACAAGAGTCATAAAACAAGTGTGGCCATCAGGATCTTCACACCCATAACAAGCGTAGACACAAATACCCTGATCTGGAGTATCAGGGGAAGGTTAGGAGGGTGTTCACCTCTGGGCCCCTCTGCAGTCGCAGGGGCGCTCCCCCTTAGGTAGGCCCCTGGAAAAAGATTTGGATACTGCCACCTTTATTCCCATTTAAAAATAATTCTGCCCACTTGATCATACTTTTTTCAGAGTCACAGACCCGAAACAAATACGCAGATCAACCTTAAATTGTACATGTCCTAGCTGGACGTAGACCACACTATTACAGATTATCCTCTATTAAATTACTCCACCGTTCATGTATAGCACCTGAGATAACACAAAATCTTCTACATGCTTTAGAGGATATGGAGGTACTTTATGGCATACTTGGTGGGCATGTCCTAAAGCCCGTGCCGACTTTATGCAATATATGGTCTAGAATCTGCTCAGTCATATAGTTCAGCTTTCCACTTGACCCTTTTATCTTCCTGGGTGACAAACCCGAAAAAGCAAAATACCCCACTCACAGGTTCATCCAGCATATAGCTTCCAATTCTGAAATGGTTTTTGCCAGAAACTGGTACTCCCTTTTCCTTGTACAAGACCTGTGTTTGACCTAGTAACAAAGTATGCTAGCAGAACATCTAGGGTCGGGCCGAGGCAGAGGCAAGAGAGGCTCCAGCCTCACAGTGCAGTGTAGGAGGGGGCACACAACTCTCTCAGCTATCATTCCCCTATTTTTATTTTGGGGTGGGGGGGGGGGCATTGGCTACTGGGCCCATTTGGTTGATAAAAATCGATGTTTGTATGGAGAGCTTTAGATATTTTTTTCCTAACTCGGTTAATAAAACAAAGGCTAACCAAGTTCAGCGATGATAGAAACCAAATGTAAATATCCCAAACAGAACTCAGGGGCTTTTGAGCAAAGCAGATTGTCCAAACGATGGTGCTATTATTGAAGAAAAGTTTCCTACAGATGTATTTGGCTAGTTTGCTGGTATGATTTAATCCTTACTTGCTAGCAAGCTGCTCCTGTGTGGACAGATCACAGACAAATCATTTCAGCCCCCAGCCTGTGTCTCACAACTCTACAAGCAAGTGGAGGGGTAAGAGGCAGGAGGGAGAGAAATAATGTGCGTATTATACATTATCTTAGTAGCTAAGCATTGCTGGAGACTAGAGCTTGGTTTTGAATCAGGATACTCACGCAGGTATACTGCGCCTGTGTTAGTTCATGAAGGGAAGCATGGCTGTGGACTGTCAGGCCTCTTTTACACGACGTTAAAGTCTCACGCTAAAAAAAACTTTTCACGCAGAATAACTCACTGCAATGAAAAATCAATGCCCTGTTCACAGTGCACACGTTGCGTTGGTGTCTAATGCTGCACGTTAAGTGAAAGTACTGCATGCTGTGCGTTATACACGTTATTAGCTGCGTTAGACTGTTTGCACATGCTCAGTAATGACTTAGAAACATACTTTTCATTGCCTGTATGCTCTACTTTATGCGACCATAATGAGGCATTAAGTTCCGTTGCGACTTTTTTGGTGCATTGCGTTGTAATTTGCATTGCGACTTTAACGTTGCATCAAAACGCAACGTCCTACTGTGAAAGAGTCCTCAGAGGATCCGTGCCTGGCAACATTGTGGGCAAGGACAACATGGGAAACCTCTGGACCATCCAAAGGCTTTCCTCTACCTAAGTAAGTATCAAACTTTTTTATCTGTGTCGGTCTTGGGTGCCCCTTACACGAGGGGAGTTGTCCTCGACCTGTAGAGAAGGTGAGACCGAGAGCCCTTATGTGTAGTATCGTTAGGAAATGGGAAAACAGAAATGTGAATAATATATACTCACAAAGGTGGGTTGCAATCCTGCAACCACCGTAATTGCATGCGGAAAAGGACCATTTCCGCTCGGTAGACCGGACCCTCTGGGTCTGGGTGGTCGCTCTCCTCCTATGGTCCTGTACCCTGGTCGACTGTGTCGTCCAGTGGTAGGGATGGCACCTCAGAGAGGTGTTGGATACACAATTGAAAGCACGTCGTCGTCGGAGGCGCCCAAAAGTATATAATAGCAGTATATAATTGGTGGAGGAGGTCTCTTACCGCCAAAAAGGAGTCTTTATTAAAAAACGGTTATACTGTAGACAACGCGTTTCACAGGACTCCTTTGTTCCATCCATGAGAGTCTTCTTTTGGAGGTAAGAGACCTCCTTTACCAATTATATACTGCTATTATATACTTTTGGGTGCCTCCACCGAGGTGCTTTCACTTGTGTATCTAACTTTTTGTTCCTCTGCCAGTAGAGGTTTGCTTTAAATGCAATGAGTTAGTATAAACAATATTGTATAAACAAAATCAAACCAATCCACCATACACTATTCTTTTCCAAAAAATCAATCAGAATTTTCCACCATGTTAAGTGAATCAAACGATTGGGAAATTCAATTGATTTTTTTAGGGATTGAAAAAAAATACATTCTTTTTCAGTACAATCAATCATTTTATTTAATAAAAAAAAAGAGAATTTAATATTTTGGTTGAATTGGGTATGGCCACCTTTACAGTAGTCGGTCAGATTCCTATCTGTAGTAAAAGAATGACCCTAGAATTCAGGTCCCTATTCCTGAATCAGTGCTGGCCTCAGACACTGTGATAAAGTTCGGAGTTTACAGTTTAATCTGGCTTGTCAGTCAGTTCCGCTCTCTGATTTATTTAGTGACGGACACACCGCCAGCGCCTGAAAACTTGTTTTATGGAGATTTATCTCCGGCTTCCTCTTCCCATGCCTTCCCGGCGTTCAGTCCACACAGAATCACCTTCAGAATCAGCAGAAACAAATCTTCCCTCCATATTTTCCTCCCCATAAATCATCCGTCAGGGCAAAGCCGCCACTGAGACAAATTAATTCCTTATTAATCAGCCTGAGAATCATTCCAGAGATACCTGCGCCAAAGAAGATTTAACAGCTTCCTAAGCAGCTGTCCAATTAGCGGCCTGACTGGCTGGCTTTCCTGTATCGCTCCCATTTTTATTATTATGTAACCACGCTAGAGAGCATTCTGTAATAGATATGTGATCTGCTAAAGGGGGCTTGATCATGCTTTTTATATACAGGAGACGTTTGTGCTTGAATTTAGCAGATATCTCGCCAGAGCAGAGCTTGAAATACACCATAATCACTTCAGCAGTGCCGACTCTCTCGTCATAAATAATGGAAGAGGCATGACATACCTCCAGCACCAAAACAAATAGTGCAATGTATTCAAACAGGACACCGCGGCAGATGCAAACCTGTTTAATAAGTCATTAGGGCTTATCATAAATTCCGTATACATCGCTTGTGGAGAATGTATTCAATCTGGGAGATTGGTGTCTCACGGGAGAGATTTACTGTATGTTCTCTGACTGACAGTAATCCGGCAGAGAATCAGCCGAGATGCGCAAGAGCGCCGCAGCAAAACTTTACATGCAACCGCTTGCTCTAGTTCTGAAATCCCCCCAACAGGGATACAGAACTCAACAAGAACCTCAAACAAGGCACCTCTGTGTTTACATTAACACCTCTAACGAACAAAAAAAAAACATTTAAAGGACCTCCATCGCAAAAAATGTAAAGCATATGTTTACACATATTTATAAGAACAAAATGCAGTATACATTGCTTTAATGGACTAGTCCATCTTTTCATGGAGGGTCTCAGTATTTCCTTATTCTCTACAAAAACACTCTAAAGGCTCGTACACACGTCCAACAAGGTGCACGGCCAATTCCATGACATGACCGACCACATGACCAAATCGATTACACAACTTGTATTTTCTGCTCACCAACCAACTGAACAACCAACTCACTTGCATCCCACTTGCATACTGCGTGCAAAAGGGGGATGATGGACTGCATGCAGGGCCAGTGCTTCCATAGAGGCAAAGGGGGCAATTGCACCAGGTGCCCCCCCCCCCCCCCTCTCTAGCTATTCATGTCTACAGGGAATGAGGAAGAGAAGAAGTCTAGAGCATAGAGTATAATGTTGCCTCCTGTGTCCTGCCTGGATTAGTTAAGACTCCTTCTTGGAGACCCCACCAATGCTTTTGGGGACATATGATGGACACCTAATGATATTGTGTGACTGGGGTGCTGGCATGGGGCCAGCCATCAAGCTCAGGGGCCAAGGATGGAGAATTTGCTGTGGAGGTAGGGCTGTGCTAGGGGGCCCTCCAAGTTACTTTTGCCCCAGGGCCCCTCTCTAGGACTGGCCCTGACAGCAAGATATAGCTGCATTCAAAACACGTTGTTAAAATGATTTGTACTCACGTGGCCAACTGCATGATATCAGCCCAACAGTCATGTGAGGCGATGCGCCAGATGGATCGAGCAAACCGCCTATTATCAGTAGCTTGTCTAGTCGTTTGCCACCTGTACACACACCCGACTGTCATCCAACAGACCAAATTCAGATGACAATTGGGCAAAATTGTTGGACATGTATAAGTGCCTTAAAGGGTGGATCTATACAAAGATGGCAGCCAACCTGCCTACTCATTTGCTCACTATTCTGGCAATTGGGCTGAACAAATGCCATTCAGTAAGTGTTATTTAAATAAAGAATCCCCATGAGGAGATGGACTTTTCCTAAACCTTTCAGATCTATGAGATTTTTGCAACCTACTGCAAGTGACAGCGACGTAGGAAAAAATAAATGTATAGTGCAACAAATGTACATCTTATACATATGCATACACGTGCATTTTACATTTTTCACAATAGTGGTCCTTTAATTTGCCTTCATTTTTATAACTGTATTTCATAAAAATGTAATTCTAAAATTGCTCGGCTCACCTGATCTCATTCTATCCAATCCATATACAAGTTTGCCGTGCAGACCTCTTCAAAATCGAACAACAAAAAGCTATATGATGATAACCCCTAAAGCTATGAAAGGATCAGGCACACTCTGTTCACATAAAATGTACCATTAAATACCATGTTTAAAATAAAAAAATAAAAAAAATTCCCATAAGCATATAAATTGACCAAAGGGTACCGTTAGTACTATATGAAGAAAAAAATGATCAAAAACATAACACCACTAGCGTGACATTGGCGTGGACAGAAAAAAAACAGGCTGAGAGATATCAAAAACATAGAAAAATAGGTGTCCCTTGAAAAGAGTTCTGATCCCTTGAAAAAAATCACTGATACATAATGTCTATATTTTCCATCATAAGATGCCTATATTTGTAGAGGAAGGCTACTAAATTCAATAGTACTTTATATCTGTCACCAAGATGCGGGACAATATTACCACCCTCTATAGAGTCCCGATAAAGGCATGCCAATAACAGTCTGTGTGGGTTTCCTCGGGGTACTCCAGTTTCCTCCCATATTCCAAAAACATGCAGATTGGTTGATGGGCTTCCCCCTAATTCATCTCTAGACTAAAATACATACACTACATCATACATACATAGACATATGACTAAGGTAGGGATTAGATTGTGAGCTCCTCTGAGGGACAATTAAGTAACAAGACTATATACTCTGTACAGTGCTGCGGAAGATGTTGGCGCTGTATAAAGACTAAATAATAATAACAGTCTCAATATAAATCAGAAACCACTTCAGTTGAACACAGTCAAAACTTTTCAGGCAACCACTTGTTCCACACTACTCAAAATCCAAAGCACAAAGGAAACAGACAAGAGACCAGGCTTACGCAAAGCAGAACCAATCATTGCCACCATCGGTTCCTTTCAACCATCTCCATTTTTTCTTGTTTCTAAAATGTTTATTGAGAAAACAAATAATTTTACAATTTACATTAGAAAAGCAAAAATGTAAATTATCAGTTACATATCACATCAAATATTGTGGATAGCACACAAAACATTGCCCAAAACGGCTGTGATGTAGCTGTAATAATGTCTATTTTTGTAATTTGTGTAATTTTCAGAAATTTTATTAATCTCCTCCCCCCCACCGGGACGATACTGAGGCCAACTATGGATGGAGGTCATTTATATCTTTATAGTTAATTGAATTTGATTTAACAGTAAGTTGGTGAGCGGCTGTTTATATAATTCCAATTGCTTCCATAAATAATATTTAATTGTGGCAATATTGTTTTTGGCCACTAGATGGCAGCAATGGAGGTTGTTTTTCATGGACCTGTTGAGCGCGTATTACTTGATGTCACGCTGCCCCTGTGTGGACAGTAGTGGCAAGTCATGCGTACTTGATACTGACTGATGCAGCCTTTTGGCTGCATCTGTCTGACGTACGGGTTGGGACGCACTCCGGATATGATGCGTTTTGGCTTCCGGGTTGCGTTCCACTGAACGGATGCCGCCGCCTCTTCTCCTCCATTCTGTTCAGCGTGCGGTTCACCCAGATCGGCGCGTTCCGGTTGCCATGATTACAGCTGCTCTCTAACTAAGTGGTAAGCATTTATCTCTTTAAGGGGGATTTTACATTGGGGTGGTTGTCCTGACAATGCGCCACAGTATGTGACGGCGCGAAACGGCTGTCGACCTCCCCACCTGCCTGTACCTCTCTCTGCCATGTATTGGGATGAGTAATGTATGCCTTTTAACTTTTTTCAAATAAATGTAAAGTTTTATTTAGGGATGTGCAAGGCCTCTTTTTCTGCATACTGGACTTAAAACTTTGTTTGGCTGGTTGCACTCCCTCTGTGTTTGATTCAGCCTCCTGTGCATGGTCACTTTTTTACTGATTGATTGTTTACCATTTCCATTTTTTGCCCTCCCACTTGTGATTCGTGAGAGTAGGGTTTTGAGCAGTAGTTCTTTGTTGTTGGTTAATTTATCCCTTGGTGTTCAATTTCTGATGGATTTCTGTGCAAAAAGTCGTTCAAGTAATTTTCATAAAATTTTTGTCTGTAACTTACCAAAATGTCTCAGGCAAGGGTCTAGTATACATTTTGAGTATAATAAAAGTTTCAAACACAAAATCATGTCACAAAAATACATTTTTGGCAGAAAACTTGCAGGTTTTCGCATCTGCATCTGGTCTCACCAAACTGTCAACTGCTGGGGTCCAGGTGTTTATACAGTGGTCCTGGTGACTGCTGACAGCTTGCAACTGTCTCCTGAATCATTACATTGCACAAATGATATGATACACCTAGACAATTTTTAATGTGCATTTTTCCATGAGAATTTTAATTATTGACCCATTCACCTGTTGAGACACTCAGGGGCGTTGAGCATATTGTAATTTACAGCTACTAAATGTTTGTGAATATCTTCATTAGTTTATAGTTCTTTTTTTCCTGTCCCCTAAGTCTTACAAGTGTCTATAGCAGCCAACAGCATGATGTTTCCGTCCACAAGTGTGTGCTTAAATTAGGAACAGCCAGCCGACCATGAGTAAATCTCCACAGCTAGAGGTCTGTAAACTATTACAGACCTCTAGCTGTGGAGACTCGCTCATGGTTGGCTGGCGGTCTATACAGCAACAAGTGATGCCCTACTATTGTATCTGTCCTTTCCACCAACTGACCATAAGAAATATGTTCAGGAGGCAGAAGTACCGCTACAAGCAGTACTGGAGGACATGTCAGTACAAGCCATGGCACCTAAATAATTGTATATATAGTGCTATTCATTAATAGATCTTTCCTGGATTCCCATAGTCTTCTTTTGTGTCTAACAGTTAAAGTGGTATTCTCAAATTTAATCCATGATCTACTCTAAAGCATTAAACACAGCATAAAAATAACAACTAAAACCATCTGACTATTATTCAAGGCACTGGAAGGGTTAAAACTCAAGCTTTTTACCTCTGCTGCTGCTAATTGATAATCTTGTCATTGCCTGCCAGCATTATCAGATTGTGCTGGAAGTGTAATAAAGCTTTGAGTCCAAAGCGCAGTATTAATGTGGTCTTGTCATGTCTACCCTTTATAAATGCATACAGAAACCTTAATAATTAGACCCGATTACACCACATTAGCCCAATGTTATCCTCTGAGCTTCAGTACCTTTCTATTCCTACAGCTGCTGAATACTGTATATCAGAATCAGCCCCCAGATGTCTAAATAATCTTGTGACTACAATATCCTCTACCAATAAGACAAAAACAATCCTTTCAAGTGTTTGTCCCGGTGCCCTGGGAGATGTTTTCCAAAGGCTTCTTTATAGCAATAAAACCTGCCTGAGATTCCAGCTGTAGAGACAGTAGCTTTCTGCAGATTAAAATCAGCATTTGCAATCCCGTTACTCCACAGCCTATTGATTGCGTATCACCTATGATGTCGTCTGGTCCTCCGTGAGCTGATTGGAAAACCCTCAGCATATTGCTATCAGGTGGTGAATTGCATTTAAACACCTGCAGCTTGTCCCCCCTCTCCCCCCCTGTCACCCAAAGCGCCCAAGACATTGTTTCTGATGAGAAATGTCTAAAGCACGCATGTGACTTCAAATATTCTTTCTCTACTTTAAAAAAAAAAAAAAAAATCTGAATTGCTGCTTTTATACCCTTTGAAAAGGTGATGCTTCTGGTACTTTTGTGATGCATGTGAGAGAAAAGGATTCATTAAACTTATTTTTCTATACAGACAATATAGAGCAAAAGAAAAAACTGACAGAAGGAATAACCCTTTCCAGGGCCGCATTTACCATAAGGCACCGTAGGACGTGCTTACAGGCACCTGATGATGAAAAGGCGGCTCACTCCTCTCCCCGTAGTGCCTCTGTCCTTCCTTCCCTACGCAGAGTCCCGAGCAGAGCGTAAATGAGAGGTTACTCCCCCTGCTCCCGGCATTCCACTGACGAGATCTCCCTTCAGCTGGGGGCACCTCTAGCTTAATTTTATGGGACACCTGCAGCTAGTGATGACAGGCAAGGGAAGTAAGGGAGAAATGACAACTTGTAGGAGAAAGGATGACTGGGTTTTAAACCTGAATTTTTATGCAATTGTAGCAATAATTTATTTCACCATAGTAACCAAAAACACGATGTTTCGCCGGCAGGCCATTATCACGTGTTAATACACAGAGCAAATGCTCACAATTTAAAACCACAAACTTGTATAAACACACTCACGAAGCGAGCGCAAACTTAATAGAGAGGGAGAAAGAGAGGCCAATTAAAGAGACAGTACATGCAATGATTAGAATCATAAAAAGCATTTCATACTGAAATCGTCATTAATGCTGACAATACACGGTTCGTTTCTGCCGTGCGTTTCTCCTCTCGATCTTTTTTGCCACTCGATTCTGCTGTCGATTCTCTTATCTTCTGCTTGTTTTTCTTCTCTTTTTCCATTCACTTCTATCCGAAATCGAGCAGCGACAGAATCGAAAGGGAAATCGGACATGTCGGAAATTATCTATCGAACCATCTAATCACCTAAAAAACAAACTGTGTTTTCCCAGCATAAGTCCATTTGGAGTCGGTGTACTCCGCCTGTCAATCTATCTGCTATTACGTCCAAAAATGAGGTCTGTCCATCCTTTCCTTCGCCAGTAGTCACTTTTTTCAGAGGTTTTAAAATGTGAGCATTTGCTCTGTGTGTTAACACTTGATAAAGTCCTGCTGCCGAATTGTGTTTTTTTTTAGTTACCATGGTGAAACAAATTGCTACAATTGCATAAAAATCAAGGTTTGAGACTCAGTCATCCTTTTTTCATACTGTTTGTACTTGCACCTCTGGTGGATCCGGGTGTGTGGACTGGTGGTCAACTCCCTGGAGCTGATTTTCTGCAGTGCGAGACTAGTGGACTCTCTCTTAGAAGTGACAGCAGGGCCAGCCAGCCCATTGTGGTGCCGTTCAGTGGGGATTTGAGCTGTAATCATTCTGAATTAGGGACTTGGTTACAGGGGGCATTCTCATGCAGTGTTTAGTGAATTATCCCAAAGCACTTGTTCTGAAGACCAAAAAAAAAAAGTTTCCATGGGTTTTGGGGCTTACAGATTTTTGGAAAAGTAGGTGAGAGGAAAGGGGGCGAGGATGAGGTCAGCACTAATGATAGTTATGATTAGAACCCTCACTCTGATCTGAGTCAACTGATTGGACCCATTTGGAGTCTCACTCAGATGGACTTTGTGCATAACAATAACTTTCCCTTTTTGGGATTTTTCTTTTATTTTTCACAGTTTTGGCACTTTGTACTGTATGAGGCAATGTATGAGGCAATGTATGAGGCAATGTACTTTGTCATTGTTTGAAGTAATTTTCTGGTTTTATACTTGTACGCAGCTTGTATTATTTAGCTATATGAGTATATTTTTTTTAATAAAAACTCATTGGAAGAGTTGGCTGCATCACTGGACCTGGAAGGTAGACTCATGCATGGACATGGACAATGCTTAACCACACTTTATTGTTATTATTTAGTATTCATATAGCACCGCCACCGTCATCTTGTGCTGCACTTTACAGAGTCTATGTAGTCTTGTCACTAACTATCCCTCAGAGGGGCCCACAATCAAATCCACAGCACAGTCATATATTCACTGTAGACTATGATCAATGTAGGGAAAGCCAGTTAACTTATCTGTATTTTTTTGGGATGTGGGAGGAAACCAGAGTGCCCAGAGGAAACCCACACAGACATGGGGAGAACATCAAAACACCATGCAGATAGTGCCTGGATTCAAATTGGTGACCCAGTGCTGCAAGGGGAGAGCGCTATCCACTACATCAATGTTCTGCCCACATTGGAAGAAATCAGCAAGGATATTGCCCTCTGGTTGGTGGATGGATGTGATTGCTGATTGTGGCATGTATGGATCTGTGTGTGGGTGGGGTATTGAGGTGTAGCCCTCCATTGTTTAGCCGACTGGGTTTTTAAAGGGTGTTGGGATATTGGAGTAGAATAAAACAAAGTAACAAGTTTTGAATCGGGATGATACCATTTATTGGCGAACTTAAAAGAGAAAGAATAAGCTAATAAACCTTCTTCAGACTCAAGTCCTGAATGCTGACAAGATGTTAGAACAGACAGCTTATATATGTTACGGCCAGAACCCGAAGTCTGGCCACTTCGGGTTCTGGCCGGTCAGAATGTGAAGTGGCCGGCTCATGCGGCCAAAGTAAGAAATGAGTGTGATTATCGGACTTTGGCCGGCCAGAACGTGTTGTGACTTCACGCGGTCGGCCAAGTCCCGAAGTCCCCCTTACTGCCGGCCAGCTGCTCTCTTCTCCCCACCGCCAGAAATCTCAGCTCCCCTCTCCTCCCCCGCTACTCAGACCTCCGATCAGGGCGACCGCACCAGCGAGGCAGAGAGAGGCATAGCAGCTGCCAGCTCACGCGAGACCCGCAGGACCCGAACACTTCAATGCAGAAGTGACGTGACGTCATTGAACACTTCCGCATATGAAGTGTATGGGTCCGGGCGGGTAGCGAGTGCGCTGCGCCGCTCTGCCTTTCTCCACCTCTCTGGTCGCCCTGATTGGAGGTTTGCAGCAAAGCTCCCCCAGCCCAGCAAATCACCCCCAGCTATGCAAGGCACCCAGCAAAGCCCATAGCTCCCCCCCCCCCCCCCCAAGTATCCCCCAGCCATGCATAGCCCCCCAGCAAAGCACCCACAGCCACGCACAGCCCCCCAGCAAAGCACCCACAGCCATGCACAGCCCCCCAGCAAAGCACCCACAGCCACGCACAGCCCCCCAGAAAAGCACCTGCATTTATGCAAAGCACCCAGCAAAGACACCTCCCCGAAGCCATGCACAGCCCCCCAGCAAAGCACCCCCAGCCATGCACAGCCCCCCAGCAAAGCACCCACAGCCATGCAAAGTGCCCAGCAAAGCACCCAGAAAAGCCCCCCGGCCATGCAAAGTACTCAGCAAAGCACCCCCAGCCATGCATCCCCCTTCATCTGTGACTAATCACCACTGTAATTTGATCTCTCCCCTGTGTCACCTGACTGCCACAGCAGAGCAGCTAATTTAAAAGCACAGGATGTTATCAATATGTCTGCTCCCAAGAAAGCAGGATGTAGACACACTGCCGATTTATTGCAGGATTTGTATCAGCTGTAACTAAGAAATGCTTTTCTTTAAAAATATTATTGTGCTGCATCTTTCAGAGCAGAGAGGAAGTTCCGAGTGCCATTCATGGTGCTGGACAGGACCCGGGATGCTCTGGGATTTGTGCGGTTTGGACTTTGGCCGGCTGACTTTGGCCGTTTCTAGAACTGGCCGGCCAATGTCAGAAATTTCCAGCATTTTGGACTTTGGCCGATGTCAAATCGGCCAGTTCTAGAAACGGCCGGCCAATTCTAGAATTGGCCGATTTCTGGTTTTGGCCATAACATATACATTGGACATCAAAAGGAGGTACATAGATTGTCTTGCAAATTCAGATAGATTTGCACTCCTTTGGTTGGCAATGGCGTACCTGGAGGGGAGCAGAGCTGTAAGGGGGCCCCAACTTCATTTTTATTTTCTCTGATAATGGGGACCATCCTTCAGATCAGGTGTTTTTGTGGCTACACTTGTTACAGGTGTGAACAGCCTGATGGCCACACTTGTTTTATGACCCCTGTGAGATGGGCCCCCAGCCCGTGAGGTTCACAAGCGGTTGGCAAATGAAAGTGTGTAAACATTGGGGGGCCTCATCAAAGGTTTGCTGGGCAAAAGGGGGGGGGGGGGGGCGCATGATTTATAGTTACGCCTTTGTTGGTTTGCAAGGAGGTTTGATGAATCAATTAAGGCATTGTCACTTTGTGTGGGGTTACCCAGTAGGAATCCACCTACCATGTTTCCTCTACAATAAGACCTCCCCCGAAAATAAACCCTAGCTGTGGGTATAGATGGCCTGAACGGTTCGCACGCAAACTTATTCGCGAAAACACTCCCTCCAGGACCCCCCCTGTATAAAAGGCAGCTGCGTCGGCCATGATCTCACTCTGTGTGCTGCCAGTAATAGTGAGAGAAGGGAGAGAGTTGCTGCAGAGATTAGGGAAAGCTTAGTTAGGCTTGTTAGCTTGCTCCTAGCTGATACTTATTGCTAAAAAAGCACCCCAAAACAGCTCTTTTGAGAGCTAATGTTCTTGTGATGTGTTTTTTTTTTGTGTGGCCTACTGACACTTGAATATACAGCCCTGTCAGTCGCAGCTGGCCCTTGCTAATTGCTATACTGTGCTAGGCCCAGCACATTCAGTGCCTACCTTTTCACTGCACCTGTGTGTGACAGTTGCACATTTGTAATATCAGTCTGTGCATACATGTTCATGTTCACTGCACCTGCGTGACAGCAGCACACAGTGTTATATACCTGTCCCTGCATACCTGTTCAGTGTACCTGTGTGTGTGACAGCTGCACATTGTATTGATACCAGTCACTGCATACCTGTTCAG
Organism: Hyperolius riggenbachi; assembly: GCF_040937935.1. NCBI lineage: Eukaryota > Metazoa > Chordata > Amphibia > Anura > Hyperoliidae > Hyperolius > Hyperolius riggenbachi. The sequence continues at coordinate 200,073,680 of NC_090657.1, forward strand.
TGTACCTGTGTGTGTGACAGCTGCACATTGTATTAATACCAGTCACTGCATACCTGTTCACGTTCACTGCACCTGCGTGACAGCACGCAGTGTTTATATAACTGTCCCTGCATACCTGTTCAATGTACCTGTGTGTGTGACAGCTGCACATTGTATTGATACCAGTCACTGCATACCTGTTCAGTGTGCCTGTGTGTGTGACAGCTGCACATTGTATTTATACCAGTCACTGCATACCTGTTCATGTTCACTGCACCTGCGTGACAGCACGCAGTGTTATATAACTGTCCCTGCATAACTGTTCAATGTACCTGTGTGTGTGACAGCTGCACAGTGTATTAATACCAGTCACTGCATACCTGTTCAGTGTACCTGTGTGTGTGACAGCTGCACATTGTATTGATACCAGTCACTGCATACCTGTTCACGTTCACTGCACCTGCGTGACATCACGCAGTGTTATATACCAGTCACTGCTTAACTGTTCACTGCACCTGTGTGTGTGACAGCTGCACACTGTATTGATACTAGTCACTGCATACCTAATCACTGCACCTGCGTGACAGCAAGCAGTTTTATATAGCAGTCACTGCATACCTGTTCACAGTACCTGTGTGTGTGACAGCTGGACATTTGGAATACCAGTCCGTGCATACCTGTTCACTGCACCTGTGTGACCGCACGCTGTTTTATATACCATTCCGTGCATACCTGTTAACTGCACCTGTGTGACAGCTGCACATTGTATTGTAATACCAGTCACTGCATACCTTTCACTGCACCTGTGTGACTGCACATTGTATTAGTCAAGTCAGTGCATACATTTTACTTCATCCCCCCCCCCAATATGGACAAAACAAGAGGCAGAGGCAGGCCACCCGGCAGGTCTGTTCAAGGTCGTGCTAATGTGATTTTGTGCGGCCCTGGACCAAAGTACAGTGCTCAGAAGAAGGCACGTGCCATCAACTCCCAAGATTGTCAGGACGTAGTTGACTATTTAACACAGAACACCTCATCTTCCGCAGCCACCAGCGCTACTACAAGCACCACATCCGCTCCATTTGACACTTCACAGGAGTTATTTGGTGGGGAATTAACTGATTCACAGCCATTATTGTTACAACAAGGTGAAGGCGCTAAGCAAGTTACACCACCTCATATGTCTGAGTTAGGCGACACTATGGACGTAAGGTGTGAGGTGGATGATGAAGTACCTGCTGTTGGTGCAGTTTATGAGGTGTCTGATACAAGCAAAGCTGTGGAGGATGATTATGATGACGATTATGATGATACTGCCATGGATGTCATGTGGGTTCCCAATAGAGGAGATGACCAGAGGGACAGTTCAGAGGAGGAGTCAGAGAGGAGTAGGGGGAGTCGAGTTTCTGAAAGAAGCAGGGGGAGGTTGTCGTTAGAAACAGCTCATGGCAGTGTCCGGCGGCATGTATCGCCATCTGTGGATAGCCAGCCAACATGCCCTTCAACGTCAGCTGATGACGCCACCATAGTGCCCACACCCCTGGGCTCAGTGGTGTGGAAATTTTTTTGTGTGTCTGCCTCAGATGAGAGCAATGCCATCTATACTCTGCCACCAAACATTGAGCCGTGGAAAGGCCAAGACCCGCGTAGAGACAACTGCCTTACGAAGGCACATGCTCATTGTATAGATTGTTGTATTATGAATTTTTGAGCACCATTGTTTGATATTATTGCACCAGCACTTTATTAGCAACAGCTAGAGGGAACGTTATTATGTGTATTGGGATTGTCCCATACATACCTTCCCTATGGACTAACTCTGCGGCACAGTGTCTCTACATAAAATTTCATATTAATTATTGAATTGTGGCACTGTGACCTACCATTTAATCACAGAGACCCCCGGCGAGATATATTTGTATTAATGAGTTGTTATTAGCACTAGGCTCCTTATTTACTTGTTACATTAGGGATTTTTGGTCCAGGCTTGGCTGTATTGTTTTTAATTGGTTTTACATTTTTTTGTGGTTGGCAATTACTGTATATTCCTGCGTATAAGACTACTTTTTAACCCTTGAAAATCTTCTGAGAAGTCAGGGGTCGTCTTATACGCCGGGTGTCATTGATACCGGGTGATACACCCTATCCTGTTACCGACTATCAGATCTCGCTGCTGAGGACTGTAGTGAAGCGGCGCAGGTGCACATGTGTGAGATCTGAGAGGCAGAGAGGGAGATAAATAGGATCCAACCAGTCAATTGACTATATACTGTTATATACTGGGTACCACATACAGTACAGCACCAGTATATGATTTTTTTTTTTTATTTGGTGTACGTTGGAAGAGGGGTAGTCTTATACGGTGAGTATATCACAAACTATATTTTAACTGAAAAAGTTGGGGGGTCGTCTTATACACCCAGTCGTCTTATACGCCGGAATATACGGTAATAAAGATATTTGCATTTATTCTGTGCCTCTCAATCCAATTTTGTACATTCTCTTATTACCATTAATTATATGTCAGGTGGCTCTTGTGCGTACGTACGAAAAGGGCGTCGGGAAAAAAGGGCGCGTGGTATAAACGTTAAATGGAAATATCGTTTATAGAAATATTGTGTAGAATTTCGTTTACAAATAGTGTTTTAAGAATGTATAAATCACTAAATAATGTATGAGATCGGCAATTCTTAAAACGTTAATCTTCCCTGTTTGTAAAGTGAAACTTATATTTACGTTTATTAAAAACCCTCCCTGTACCTATCCCTAACCCCTAGACCCCCTGTTGGTGCCTAAACCTAAGACCCCCCTGTTGGTGCCTAAACCTAAGACCCCCCTGTTGGTGCCTAAACCTAAGACCCCCCAGTTGGTGCCTAAACCTAAGACCCCCCAGTTGGTCACTAAACCTAAGACCCCCCTGTTGGTGCCTAAACCTAAGACCCCCCTGTTGGTGCCTAAACCTAAGACCCCCCTGTTGGTGCCTAAACCTAAGACCCCCCAGTTGGTGCCTAAACCTAAGACCCCCCAGTTGGTGCCTAAACCTAAGACCCCCCTGTTGGTGCCTAAACCTAAGACCCCCCAGTTGGTGCCTAAACCTAAGACCCCCCTGTTGGTGCCTAAACCTAAGACCCCCCTGTTGGTGCCTAAACCTAAGACCCCCCTGTTGGTGCCTAAACCTAAGACCCCCCCTGGTGGTGCCTAAACCTAAGACCCCCCTGTTGGTGCCTAAACCTAAGACCCCCCCTGGTGGTGCCTAAACCTAAGACCCCTATGGATAATAATGTTTTACAGACATTAACCTCCCCGGCGTTCTATTGAGATCGCCAGGGAGGCTGCGGGAGGGGTTTTTTTTAATAAAAAAAAAACTATTTCATGCAGCCAACTGAAAGTTGGCTGCATGAAAGCCCACTAGAGGGCGCTCCGGAGGCGTTCTTCCGATCGCCTCCGGCGCCCAGAATAAACAAGGAAGGCCGCAATGAGCGGCCTTCCTTGTTTTGCTTAGATCGTCGCCATAGCGACGAGCGGAGTGACGTCATGGACGTCAGCCGACGTCCTGACGTCAGCCGCCTCCGATCCAGCCCTTAGCGCTGGCCGGAACTTTTTGTTCCGGCTACGCTGGGCTCAGGCGGCTGGTGGGACCCTCTTTCGCCGCTGCTCGCGGCGGATCGCCGCAGAGCGGCGGCGATCAGGCAGCACACGCGGCTGGCAAAGTGCCGGCTGCGTGTGCTGCACTTTATTTGAAGAAAATCGGCCCAGCAGGGCCTGAGCGGCAGCCTCCGGCGGTGATGGACGAGCTGAGCTCGTCCATACCGCTCAGGAGGTTAATAAATAAAAAATGTAAATAAAAAAATGTAAATAATTTTTTGGGGTGGATAATAATGTTTTAGAAATGTTTTAGAAATAGTGATTTAGTATCTTCATAAACGTTATTCGTCACGGGCTCATTTTGTAAAGTTAAATCATCACAAACATAGTTATAAATCCTTAAAAATCTCCGGGCGCCTTTGTTAAAACGTTAATAATCTCCGGCGCCTTTTTTTCCCTGTTCGGCGCCCATTAAACGATATTTATAATAGAAGTGAATGGGGCGCCCTTTTTGTCCACTTGTCTCATGCGCCCAAATCTACTGCTTCCGGCTCTTGTGTATCTATGGTTGAGTACAGCTAATTGTTTCAGGTCGTTGACCTTTCCCATGACCCGCCTACAATTGGCATACAGTTGTGTTCAAAATTATTCAACCTTTGAAATTTAGTGTTTTGGCCAGTTTGACATTTGACAGTTTGACATTGGTTTTGATCATTTCAGTCATCTTGTTTACAATTAAATCAAAGAGGCACTTGTAAGTCAGACAAATATAACATAACATTTATCATGAAATAACCACAAATGTCTTTTCTGTGCTCACATCATTATCAGTTTTATTCAACCCCCAAGTGACATTCATTCTTAGTACTTAGTACAACATCCTTTTCCAGCTTTTAAACGTGAAGCATAGCTTGGCACACAAGTGTCTTGCAGCGATCTACGGGTATCTTAGCCCATTCTTCATGGGCAAAAGCCTCCAGTTCAGTCACATTCTTAGGCTTGCGCGCTGCAACTGCTTTCTTTAAAGAGACTCCGTAACAAAAATTGCATCCTGTTTTTTATCATCCTACAAGTTCCAAAAGCTATTCTAATGTGTTCTGGCCCACTGTAGCACTTTCTACTATAACAGTCTCTGTAATAAATCAATCTATCTTTCCCCTGTCAGACTTGTCGGCCTGTGCCTGGAAGGCTGCCAAGTTCTTCAGTGTTGTGGTTCTGTGATGAATCTCCCCCCTCCAGGCCTCTCTCTGCACACTGCCTGTGTGTTATTTAGATTATGGTAGATTCCCTCTTCTCTCTTATCTTTTACAAGCTGGATAAATTGTCCTCTGAGCTGGCTGGGCTTTCACATACTGAGGATTACAGACAAGGGCAAAGCTGTTTGCAAGAAGAAAAGACCAGCCTGAAACTTCAGTGCATGAGAGCAGAAGGGGGGAAATAAACACACAATGATCTCTTGAGATACAAAAGGAAGGGTGTATACAGCCTGCTTGTGTATGGATGTATTTTCTATGTGTGGACATGCTGTACATCAACCTACTTCCTGTTTTGGTGGCCATTTTGTTTGTTTATAAACAAACTTTTTAAAACTGTTTTTAACCACTTTTAATGCGGCGGGGAGCGGCAAAATTGTGACAGAGGGTAATAGGAGATGTCCCCTAACGCACTGGTATGTTTACTTTTGTGCGATTTTAACAATACAGATTCTCTTTAAGTCCCACCAGAGGTTCTCAATCGGATTTAAGTCTGGTGACTGCAATGACCACTCCAAAATGTTCCAGCCTTTAATCTGCAACTATGCTCTAGTGGACTTGGAGGTATGCTTGGGATCATTGTCCTGTTGAAAGGTCCAACGTCTCCCAAGCCTCAGGTTTGTGATGGACTGCATCACATTTTCATCCAATATCTCCTGGTACTGAAGAGAATTCATGGTACCTTGCACACGCTGAAGCTTCCCTGTACCTGCAGAAGCAAAACAGCCCCAAAGCATGATTGCCCCCCCGCCATGCTTCACAGTAGGCAAGGTGTTCTTTTCTTCATAGTACTGCTTCATAGTGTACTATGTACATAGTAGTGTACATAGTACACTAATTACACTTCTGATTGATGTATACACATGCAAGATGTTTTAAAACACTTTATGCCCCCAATTTGGCATGCAATGTGATTTCTGCCCTTAAAACGCTGCAGTGCGTCAAATCCAGATTTTTCCCCGGGACTTTTGGCGTGTATCCCACTCCGCCAAATACTCTGGTATCATAGAATGTCGGTGCTGTGGCCCATCTTCGCACAGGAACGTGACCACGCTTCCCTCTGTTATAATCAATGTAAGCCGGGGACGCATCAGCGCGTATATGCACACATTGATTATTACGGGAGCGTGGTCACGTTCATGTGTGGAGATGGGTCACAGCGCCAACATGCTATGATATTGGAGCGATTATACGCGAATGGAGGGGGAAGCAGCCACAAGGGAGGTGCGGTAAGAGACTGCACACCTCCCCATACACTTACAGCGTCTACCTCTCCCGGAAAAAAAAAAAAAGCCCTAGCACATATTTTTTTCTCCAAAAGAATATAAGACCATGTCTTCTATTCAGGGAAACACAGTAGCTGTGTCAATAGAGCATGTAATACACAGGAATGACATCAGTGATAATACAACCGTACTAAACTTCATGGACACGTCTTTTGTCCAACTCAATAAAACTGTGTGTTTTGGGGGTGGAGGGTTTTGTTTTTTTTTCTTTTTACACCTGTGGTTTTTGTATAGAATAGGGAAGAATAGACACTTTGTGTCCTGTTTTTAAATGTCCTGGTACAGTCTAAATTTTGCAGAAAATTCTCTAGCTTCTAAAGCTCCCACTCCATGCAACGTACGTTACCTACTAACAATCAGCCTCCAATAATTAGTCTCTTTTATGTTCCTCCCAGCAATCCACTGTTTCTGGTGGCTGACACCATTCAGATTTGCTTTTTCTTTTGTGAGGAGCGTTTGAACGCCCAGCCACAATCACGCTACATTCAGGCGGTGCCTTTTGTGTGCAGCGCAGCTCAAACTCAACACACAAACCTCTGTTTTTCTTTTGAAGAAATATTTAATAGTTTCCACAAAATGCCACTCTTTAATGTGTCGGCGAGATTGTGCGCGCGAACAATGATAGCAACATTAAACTGTGCCAAGTTTAATATGCAACGCGGGGAGCCTGAATTAAAAGCTGTATAATGGCCAAATAAGACTGTGGGATTACTTGCCAAGTTTAAAAGAAGATATGGCAGCCTTCAATGTCTGATTTTGCTTTCAATTATAAGAAAAAGCATGTGTTTACTTTAATGCTGCGTCCAGCTGGAACAGAAGGAGCATTCTACTGCTTGTCGTGACTTATTAAAGTGACACTCCGCTTCTGTTGAGAGAAGAATTGTTTTAGCACATTTTTGGTTAGCATAAAGGTGGTGATAGCCAGAGCTACTTCTGACCTATTTGGTGCCCCAGGCACATTAACCTGTGACCTCCCCCCCCCCCCTTCACCACCACCACCTACACCACATACAAATTCACATTGTAGGGTAGGACATCTGCCAATACATTGGAATGCTGCAAAACATCACAGAAGCTTTAGGAAGGTTTTACACATATTTGTTGCTTTGCTATGCTCATGCTGCATCGCAATGCAAAAATTGTCAATCATATGACCCTGCGGCAGAGTTCGCTGACAGGGTCATATGCATAGCACCACCCCCGGTTTAGTGACATACCCCCTGCTGAGCAGGAAGTACGTCACTGGGATTCCCCTCAGTCTGTGCATGTGTGCCACGATGCACTGCGCTCTGTCCCATAGATATTACCCCAAGCTCCGTGCGTTAAGTGTGGTGCAGCCTTTGTGTCGGATCGGATAATTCCACCGCAACGGACCACATTAGGTGGGATGTGAAAGTCTCCTTAGATTTTCATTGCTATTACAGCCCCTGCAGTAAAATAAGGTAATGAAACGCAGGTTTCACCTGTAAGTTTAAAAGTGGTCTGAAGGTTTTAAAGCCTTGTCTAGCTTTAGTCTTCATTCACTTCTTTTCCCCCTCCTATAATCATGTACTGTGCTGCCCATAATTATTCATACCCCTGCCAAATTTTGACTTAAAGTTACTAATATTCAACCAGCAAGTCATTTTTTGATGGGAAATGACATAGGTGTTTCCCAAAAGATAATAAGATGCTGTACAAGAGGCTAATATTACTGTGGGGAAAAACATTTCTCAACTTTTATTTACATTTGAGCAAAAAGTGTCCAGTCCAAAATTATTCATACCCTTCACAAACTGTCACAGTCTGTGAGAAAATCCATACCATTCCAAACGGTCCAAGCTGTTCTAAAATATCCTAATTACCCTGGTTAATTGGGAACAGTTGTTTTAATCAACTCAACAGGTGAAAAACAGCAGAACTCTGCAGTTGGTTTGTGGACTGTCACGGCTAAGTCAAAAGAGCTCATTGAGGATCTGCGGCTGCGCATTGTGGCTGCTCACAAGTCAGGAAAGGGCTGCGAGGCCATTTCTAAATGTTTTCAAGTTCCAGTGGCTACAGTGCAAAGTATTATTAAAAAATACAAGATGTTCCGCACTGTGAAAGATCTCAGAGGACGTGGTTGGAAGCCAAAAGTGACACTGTGCTGGACAGGAGATTAGTGAGAGAGGGGAAGAAGAATCCAAGGATCACTACCAAAGCCATCCTGGTGAATCTGGGCTCTGCTAGTGGCAATGTCTCAAGGCAGACAATCCAGCGGACACTGTACACTGCTGGGTTCCATGCATGAAGACCAAGGAGGACGCCACTTATTCAGATAAGGCACACAAAAGCTTGCTTGGCTTTTGCTAATGCTCATATGGGCAAAGAAGAAGACTTATAGTCTTCTGTGTTATGGTCAGATGAAACAAAAATTTAATTGTTTGTTCACAATGATGTTTCCTTCAAAGAACACCATCCCCACTGTCAAACATGGTGGTGGAAACCTAATGCTTTGGGGGTATTTTCCAGCCAACGGATCAGGGAACCTAATCACAGTAAATGGCACCACGAAAAAATAGCAATACATGAGGATTCTCAATGACAACACCAGTGGACACTGGGCACCAGTAGACATTTGATGTGTGTTTTGGGTCATTGTCATGCTGAAAAGTGGCGAAGAAATGGTTAGCAGACAACAACATTAACGTTTTGGAGTGGCCCAGCCAGAGTCCTGACTTGAATCCAATTGAGAATCTGTGGAGGGAGCTAAAGATCAGGGTGATGGCAAGAAGACCCTCCAACCTGAAAGATTTGGAGCTCATTGCTAAAGATAAATGGACAAAAATACCTGTGGAGACATGCAAACAGCTGGTCTGTAATAATAGATCAATGATTGGGAACACAGTTCTAAGTCCCCGTGTGAATGACCGACGGCGCCACAATTAACAAAAAACTATACTTACACATCCACACATTACTTCATCTTTGCGTAGTAATACTACGCATATGGAGGTTGTGCGCGAGGACATATTGTGGCCAAATAGTCAAATTACATCTACACACTTTTTTTTTATTAAAATACATTTTTTTTAACATTTAAAATTAACCCCTTACCTCCCACACTCCACAATTGTTACCCTGAAAAAAATTTAGTAAAAAAAAAATACATAAATAGTTACTTTAGGGAATGAACTTTTTTTAATATGTATGTCAATAGGGGTATCTTGCTGTTACTTTATAAATTATGAGCTTGTAGTTAGTGATGGACGCAAAACTGAAAAATGCACCTTTACTTCCAAATAAAATATTGGCGCCATACAGTGTACTAGGGAAAAATTGTAAATGTTGCAATAACCGGGACAAATGGGCAAATAAAATGTGTGGGTTTTAATTACGGTAGCATGTATTATTTTAAAACTATATAATAACTGAGAAATAATGAAATTTTTCCATTTTATTTCTTATTTTTATTGTTAAAATGCAGTTAAAATAAAATAATTCTTAGCAAAAAGTACCCCCCAAAGAAAGTGTAATTGGTGGAAAAAAAACAAGATATGGATTGTTTCCTTGCGATAAGTAATAATAAAGTTATAGGCGAATGAATGGAAGGAGCGCTGACAGGTGAAAGTTGCTCTGTTTTTTTAAGGGGAACACCCATGGAGGTGAAGTGGTTAAAGATGTCACGATCTATGATAAAATAAGCAATTTAATTCATTGTTTTTATATTAGTTCCTCCTTTTTATTGAAATTTTCAGATTTAAACAGAAAAACATGCACAAACAAAAACATACCCCAAACTCCAACACACGCAGGTGAGGAGAGAAAAAAAGAAATTATTAGAAAAATAAATTTCCAGCAAGTCACATATAATTACATTGGATAAGTACAGTGGTAGAAGAAATACAGGAGATGCTTAACAGCCCGTTGCTCAACCTTTTAATAACAAATTTGTACTTACATGAGCTAAATAGAATTCAATACTATGATAGATATGGAGAAAGCAAAGGCTGATTAAATGTATACACTCGAGGAGAACATCAGAGGGATAGGATATATACATATATAGATGTATCTGTCTCATTAAAGATAGATCAACAGTTCCTATTATAAAGTGTCTTTATTAGAGGTCCATGGGCCCCACACCTTTTTTGAACTTGGATGCACACCCTCTTGCGATATAAGCAGCTTTGTATAGGTGGAGAGAATTATTTACTAGTTTTTTTCCATTACTAGATAGTAGGTGGAGCAGTTTGCTTCCAATTAAGGACAACTGCTTTCCTATAATAGAATAGGAACAGGCCTATCAGGCTTCTTAGAGCTCTGGTTGGAGCAAGGGTGTATGCATTTCCCAGTATACAGTATAGTGGCTCGGGTGTAACATGGGTCTTGGTAACAGATTTAATAATTTCACAAATCTCTTTCCATTTGTCATCAATCAAATGGCATTCCCAAAAGATATGGTCAAAATTGGCGGGGCAGCACCGTAGCTCCAGCAGAGACCAGAGCTTGCTCAGTCAAACTAATTTGTCTCTTGTAGAGATTTAATATTCAAAGGGTTTAATCCGGACATCCTCCCAATCCTCATCATCTAGATTAGGTATGAGTTTATTAAGCCAGGGTCGTTTATAGGCAGTTATATGGGGTTCAGTGATCAACATTATGTTTTGGTAAGTTGTTGAGAGAGTTTTGGTGAGATTTCGGTTTGATAGTGTATCCTCTATAGCACAGGAAAGCAATTTGACCAGCTGTCGCCCAAACTGCCCAGCAAATGCATGCCTCAGCTGTAAGTCGTTAGAGAGTGAGAAGGTATTTTTAAGGGAGTTAAAATCTATTAGTTCTCTAGCCAGAATGATGTGTTCTAAATGTGCTATCCCTTTCCTGATCTAAATGATAGGGTCAGGTATCTTAAAGAAATAAGGTAGAGTAGGGTTGTTCCATAGTGGGAGCCTCTGGGAGAATGTGTTAGGAGAGTGCCAGGTCTGAACCACACTCCAGGCACGTACTGTATAACCACTTTCATATTAATTGTTAGGGGATACGGTGCTCCTACACCTCTATACAGTATTTGAGCAAGTGCTTGATATCATTCCAGTAGTGCCGCATCTAGTACTATTGAGGAGTTTGACTTTGTCCTGAATAATAGTAGTTCCTCTTTAAAGGACAACTGTAACGAGAGGCATATGGGGGCAGACAGCAGCTATATTTATTTATTTTTAAGCAATACCAGTTACCTGGCAGTCCTTCTGTTCCTCTGCCTCTAATACTTTTAGCCACAGACCCTGAACAAGCATGCAGCAGATCAGGTGTTTCTGACATTATTGTCAGATCTGACAAGATTAGCTGCATGCTCGTTTCTGGTGTGATTCAGACACTACTGCAGCCAAATAGATCAGCCGGGCTGCAAGGCAACCGGTGTTGCTTGAAAAGTAAATAAATATGGCAGCCTCAATATACCTCTCACTTCAGTTTTCCTTTAATTTTTAATTGCATTAGAGGAATGGGTAGGCAAGTGTTGGCCAAACAAAGGATGAAACTTTACACATTCTTTCATTTTACTTTTTAAGCTTTGATTAATCCTATTTGTTTATACAGTATTTGATGTTGCCTCATGTTGTAGTTTCAGTAGATCTTTACAACAAGATAAAATCAGAATTTGTGGTGCCTGGTCTATACTCATCACCATTCCCCTCCACTGAAGAAGACCGCAGAGTCTGTGCTATAAAGCCTGCCTCAGCAGCTGGAAATGTTCTTGTCAGGTGTGAAAGAAAACTGCCATCAATTTTCACTTGCTGTATCATATTTTATATAGTCATAGCTCCCACCACATGCGCACTGTAAACAGGAAACAGAAACACTCATACGAGAATGCTACACATGCTACAATCCATTCAGAAAAGAAGTATGCCTTGTTACACCATCTTCTCTGAAATGAAAATTTGGGCATTTGTAAGTGTGGTGAAAACTTCTTAAAGTGAACCCGAGGTGAAAGTGATATGGAGACTGACATATTTATTTCCTTTTAAACAAGACCAGTTGCCTGGCTGTCCTGCTGATCCTCTGCCTCTAATACTTTTAGCCACAGACCCTGAACAAGCATGCAGCAGATCAGATGTTTCTGACATTATTGTCATATCTGACAAGATTAGCTGCATGCTTGTTCCTGGTGTTATTCAGTCACTACTGCAGCTAAACCAAACAGCAGCAGGGCTGCCAAGCAGCTGGTATTGTTTAAATGGAAATACATAAGGCAGGCTCCATATCACTCTCGCCTCCGGTTCACTTTACAGGCTCTGATCAAAAATGCTACATATCAGTATTTGCAGCACTGAATTGAGCTCTGCTTTAAAATACTGGCATATGACTCACATTACACACACTAAAATAGCTTCGTATTGGTCTGCTCTCTGTTTATTGAAGTGCTAAGGTCTGCACAGGGAGGAGAAGAGACACTGTACACACTCCCTTTGGTGCTATAGACTGTTTGGGCATTTGTTTTGGTGGTTTTATGACTCTCTGTAGACATTTCTGCTGCCACATATTAAAGGGAACCTGAAGTGAGGGGTATGTGGAGGCTACCATAAGCCTCCTTTACATGCATGACTACAGTCGGCTAAGGCGGCCGTTAGTTGTGTGTACAATAGCTATAAACCCCCGCGGCTCCGCATGCAATCTGCACAGCAGATTAACTTGGCAGAGCGACGGCCACCTCCTTTGAGCACGCTGCTTATTCACCTGTTGCAGGACGTCACATCTGTACCCTCCGTCCTCTCTCCACCCCCTATAGCAGCTACACAGCTGTCTGTGCATCTGTACAGCCCAATCCCCGACGGACGACATCAGTCAAAGATGTGTATGCACCTTTAGTTCCTTTTACTTAATACCAGTTACCTGGCAGTCCTACTGATCTCTTTGGCTGCAGAAGTGTCTGAATCACACACCTGAAACAAGCATGCAGCATATTCAGTCAGATTTTTTTGTCAGAAATATTTGAACTGCATGCTTGTTCAGGATGTATGTCTAAAAGTATTAGAGGCAGAGGATCAGCAGGACAGCCAGGCAACTGGTATTGCTTAAAAGGAAATAAAATGTCAGCCTCCATATCCCTCTTATTTCAGGTTCCCTTTAAGACACAATAAAATGGTATGATCCTTTGAAAAAGATTATTAAACCTGCCAGATTTGCTCAGTTCATTTATGAGGAGTAAAGGCCCATTTCCACCAGAGTGAATTTTCTTGTGTTCTCTACATGCAGATTCTCATAGCTAATTACTGTATAGTGAATGGGCCTGTTTCCACTAGCCCAAAAATCTGTGCAATGTGCTGTGCACAGCAGAGCCATCAGAAAAACGATCGAAAATAAGATCGGACCTGTCGGAAATTATGTATCGAACCATCTATCTGCCAAAAAAATCTCATGGTGTATTCCCAGCACAAGTAACACCTGTACCCACCACCAGAGCTATTACTCATCAAAGAGAGCCAGATCCTTTCTGAACGCTGGGCTGCCTGCAAGCACCTTACTGCAAATCTTCTTATGCCTCTCCAAAAAGTCTTCCAGCACCCGGCAAATGCTGACAAGAGATATGAGCCCCAGCCTTACCCTTCTGCAGACAGATAATGAGACAAGTGCTGTGGGCCAGTTGTTGTGCTATCACTGACTTGTAGATGACAAGGTGACAAATTAGAGAAGTCAAGGCCTGCAGTAATTTTTACTCTGGTACCACAGACTTCCCCAGGTGTGCAGGAAGAGGTTTGGAGTAGAACCAAGGTTCCTGCAGGCAACCCGTGCTACTTTCACTTAAAATGTATGGATAGTTTCCCAGAGCTCTGCTTCCCTGTCTCACTGCAAGGATAATGGAATAAACTACAATTCTAAATTATAATATTGTCTTTCAACTGTTCGAACAATTAACAACTGTATGCTCGGAAGCAGGAAAATCTGGCGCATATGAGAAGTGGACAAATTGGGCGCCACCATTGACCCTAATGTTAAATATCACCTATTGGGCGCAAAACTGGACGAATCGGGCACCCGTTTTGTGCCTATTGTTTATTGTTTTTACAATACTAAAACACCACTGCCACCACTCGGGACCCACAAACCAGCATGTAACACAATGGGGGAACGCAAGTGAGCCCGGAGCTGCCACCACCAGGAACTCACCCCCAACACGCCTTCAACTTACCAAACACAAAATGAATGCTCACTCCCAGACTGCACTCTGCCACTTATATATAGTCCGCAAACTGCCAGTCAGCCAATAAGAAGTGCAAATAAATTACACCTGGTCTGCAATACTTAATTTAGCAGAGGCTGAACAATACAGCTATATGCAAGAGGGGGTTCAATTGCATATAGTCATAGACTATATGACCAGCAGGGGACACCAACGTGCAGGAAATTTTCTCTCATTTGCCCTCCTACTCCTAACTCAACTGTATAAGGAGCTACAAATAAAGTTTAAAATATGCAAATACTAGTGCACATGACAGGCAGGGGCCCCGAGCACTGCCACCACTCGGGACCCCCAAACCATCATGCAACACAATGGGGGAGCGCAGACAAGCCCCGGAAATTCACCCCCAGCCCCAACTAAACTGCATAAGGAGCTGCAAAACCCAAAACAAGTCAACGTTGTCGTCTTCTAAAAACAATTGATCTTACTGTTCTGATATTGCACCTATTTATGGGATGTTGCGTCTTAAGATGAACTTCTTTTGAAGATTTGTGAATCAATTTTTTGCACTTTTTGGATATATTGAAAATTCAAGCTCATCTTTATGAAAAAATGTTTTGTCTCTTTAAATGATTTGCTATGTACTTATCCTTGTATGTATTCAGTAGGAGACCTTGGGCAAGTCTCCCTAACACTGCTGCTGCCTATAGAGCGTGTCCTAGTGGCTGCAGCTCTGGCACTTTGAGTCCACCAGGAGAAAAGCGCAATATAAATGTTCAGTGTCTGTCTGTCTATACTGGTGAATAACTGGTGTAATGGCGCACCGCTAAGGATACACTTTTTTTCTGGTCTCCAAATTTACATAGGGTTAGGCACCACCACCAGAGGAGATTTGGGGTTTGGCACCACTGAGGGGGTCTTAGGGTTAGGGATAGGTAGAGGGAGGGTTCTGTGTGAGAGTAGGGTTAGGTTTAGTAGTAATAAAACAAACTTTAAATCATTCCTTATGAGGGAGGGACATTTACATTTCTCTGAAACTGTTGTACCGTTTGATTTATACTTTACATATATTTTTATGGTAACATGTTATTGATAGTTTCTGCTAAATGTCAGGCCTAAATACATAAACTATGTGTCTCTGGAATAATAACAATTGTTAAAAATTTATTTTAACTTCTTAGGGACAGACTCAGTACAAATCTACGTCGGGCGGGTGGCGCTGCGGTTCTGACCGGACGTAAACTCTACGTCCCATTCACCGCGCGCCCCCGCCTGTTCCCGCTGCTCTCGCCGCTCTGCCCCCGCCGCAATGTGCTGCCCTGCCGCCTCTATGACAGCAGAGACCTGTGAGCTGGGCAGGAGCTGCTTTCATTTGCTCCTGGCCCTGTCATTACTGTAAGCCAAACCCATTGGCTTACATTGAGTGACAGGGTCAGGAGCCAATGAAAGCGGCTCCTGACCGGCGCACAGTGCTCTGCCGTCATAGAGACGGCAGAGAGAGCAGCCTGCGGCGGGGACAGAGCGGCGTGACCGGCGGGAGCGACGGATTATTGCGGCAATTCATCGGTATGCAGCGTTTTAGCGTTCCAGCAGCCTCTGGTCCTTAAGGGGGCAGAGGCTGCTGTTACCGAAGTGGTTAAACTAAGTGATAATACAAAATTGCCTTTATTTGTAAACCATTATTTTTATACTTATTATTGTAAAATAAGGAATTTGGCTGTATCCTGATGAGCCCTTTTTTCATAGCGCCTCTATTTCATGCACGTATATGCTCTTAGCAAAGTTCAGAAACTTCTGTATTGGAGTCTACCCCTTCCTGTCTTAGTCGATCTGTGGTAAGAAAACACATACTTAAAGAGAGTCTGAAGTGAGAATAAATCTCGCTTCAGACCTCATAGATAGCAGGGGCATGTGTGCCCCTGCTAAACCGCCACTATCGCGCCACTAAACGGGGGTCCCTTCACCCCCAAATCCCCTCGGTGCAGAGGGGGAGCGCTTCCTGGTTGGGGCAGGGATAACCGCCACAGCCCTGCCCCATGCGCGTCTGTCAGCGCGTATCTCCGCCTCTCCCCCGCCCCTCTCAGTCTTCCTTCACTGAGAGGGGCGGGGGAAAGGCGGCCATGCGCCGCTGATAGACGCGACTGGAGGCAGGGCTGCAGCCGTTAGCCCTGCCTCCAGGAGCGACCAAGTCTGCGACCAAGTGTTGCAGTAGGGGGTTTGGGGGTGAAGGGACTCCCGTTTAGCGGCGCAATAGCGGCGGTTTAGCAGGGGCACACATGCCCCTGCTAACTATGAGCTCTGAAGCGAGTCTCCTGTACCAATCCGTACATTACCACCAAGAACAAAACAGTTTATTCTTACATAGAGCCGCTACGCTATCTTCCGCTGTGATTTACGCTGGTTTCTGCCACCCGATCGTTAAATTTATGAATGCAAACAATGTTCCCATTCATAATCTCCCTGCCGGCACTGTGATTGCAGGTTTCCCATTGAAACCTTACCTCACTTCCCCTAGTTACAATGTAGCAATACATTGTATCCTATGTAGTGTACTTGTACACTACATAGAATTTCGCTCAGCGGGGACATCTTATGGCCAAATAGTAAAATACACCTACTGACTTTAGGGGGAAAAAAATATTATGTATGTCAAGAGGGCATCTTATTATTAAATAATGGACTAAAAATTTGTGATGGATGTAAAACTGAAAAAACGCACCTTTATTTCCAAATACAATATCGTCACCATACATTATACTAGGGATATAATTTTAACATTGCAATAACCGGGACAAATGGGCAAATAAAATGTGTGGATTTTAATTACGGTAGCATGTATTATTTTAAAACTAAAATGGCTGAAAACTGAGAAATGATTTTTTTTTCCATTTTTTTTGTATTATTCCCATTAAAATGCATTTAGAATAAAATATTTCTTAACATAATGTACCACCCAAAGAAAGCCTAATTGTGTTATAATTTAAGTAGGCCTCAGTTACTTGGCCGGAGTCTTATGTAAAAGGCTTGTCCGCAGTGTATGCCTTTAAAATAGATAGAGTTTTTGTGATGCAGGCAGAGGCCTCTCAGGGTCTGCGTGTAGCAGAGGATACACGCAGATACTGAGAACATGTTCCTAGAAGAAGGCCACCGGCCTACTCTGACCTCAACACGTACACCACAGGAACAGTAAACATAGGCCTGGTTTTCTAAATACCAAATTCTTGTATGTATGTCAAAAGCCTCATTAAATATTAATTGAGTAGGTGGGTATTATGACCCCACGAGGGGGCTCCACCAATAGTCTAATCTAGGGGATGGCGAAGATGTCATATTTAACTCTTTCCTATCCGCTATTAAAGATGCGGGACGGGCGGACAGAGGGCATCCTCTCTCTGATTCCTGCTATGCTTTAATACTGACTGGGACCTCTTAGTATGTTCATTCCTTTCTGCAATCTGATATGATGTATGCTGTACATAGGTAGTCTAGTGTAACATAGAGTAGACATAAGAATACCTGACTAACTTCCGCAGGGAGTTAGGCAAGAGCTGTAACGCCAAGAAACATGAAGATCTGCTTTGCTTGCTAGGATATGATGAACTGTATCTATCTGTATACCTGTTTCCTGAATAAACTCCGTAACCATTGAAGAAGCCTGAGAAAAGTCTATCTCCTGCTTGCTGTGTGAGGAGTCGTGTTTGCAAACTCTTGCTGATGAGTTTGCTGGTGCCGGAGCAAAAGGTGATTTATTACAATTGGTGCCGTGAACCCAGCGCTGTCTAGCAGAAAAGGCAGGCAAGGACCGGGCCAGATGTCAGTCTGTTATCTAGTTTTCCAGGACTTCCACAGTAACAAGCGGAGGAGACGCTGAGACGCTCGCTAGAAACTTATCGAGAAGAGATAAGTGGTGCTGCCAGGCTGCGAGGAAGCCGGGCGCACGGAATGACGTTCGAGTAATTACAGTGGCGAAGGTTCGTGGACTGAATAATATAGGTGTGATTGTACACACGCCTAACGCCAGAATCCAGATCGTGGGCTGTCCCGGGCGGCGGCTTGGGTGCAAGTGCCGTAGTGGTGTCGATCTGCTGAACGAAGGAATCAGTAGCCCGAGGGGGTCCAGAACTTCGCGAGCAAAACTTGACCAATGCTGTAACGAACGGTCATTTGGGGAGAACGTCTCAAGACACTGGCAAGTATAGTGTTTCATTTGTTTAATTCTAATGCAAGTGTTTGGTATTACATGTTGACAGTTTGTTCCAGCAGTGCTTTCTCTCTAACTTTTCCAATGTGTGTTCTTACTGGTTTTCCTGTGTTGGTTTTTTTTTTTTCTCTCTCTCTCGGGTTTTGCTAGTGGCTGCTGCGTGCAGTTTCAGGTTTCTTTTTTTCTCTCTCTTTCTCCCGTGTGTCACAGCGTGAGTCTGGGAGGTTTGCCAGATATGGGTGTCCCCCGCAGGAGAGATAAGGGGGGCTAAGGCTTTCGAGTAGTAGAGGAGGGGAGAGGAGAAGGAGAGAGAGGGAAGAGAGAGAGAGAGATTCCTCGTCACTGGGGTTCCTTAGGTCTGATAGCATTTAGGATTACAGCTGTGACGGGGTTTGTCTCAAGTTATGATGCTATGTGTAACTATGCATAAAATGTTTGTTCTGTTTGAGTTGTTTTTTCCTACAGGTGCATAGGATTAAGAGGTTGCTATGGGGGACTAACATAGCAGCCATCTTGGCTGGCATGCCATGACTCAACATGGCGTCGTAATTCTGAGAAAGCCACTCCTATCTTCATGATGTATCAGGAGGGGAGGGGGCGGGAAGCGCCCACTGATAGGCACGCCCCGATGGCAGGGGGGAGGATGTGCTGGGGGGGATCCCACGTCCCACGTCACAGCTGTGCACAAGGCGCCGTGCACGGAAGCAGCTGGTGGGAGGGGGGTCCAGAGTGGGGACAGAAGAGAGATTCTACTGAGTTTCTCGGCTTCCAGATGATTTCCTCAGAAGAAGTCTGGGCACAAGGAGTGTCCGCATACGTGAGCCAAGCAAGTTGCAGGCTCACGGATAGGAAGTGTTTCCCAGCTAGGAAAACACGTATAAGTCAGATAGTCCCCAGGGAGTGATTTGCAAGTGCAAGTGCTGCGCAGATCAGGGAAGTATTTATGGGATTATTCCTTTGAGTGAGGCACCTTAAAGTGCGGTGCAGCATCTGTTCCCCATAGAGATAGGGGGATAGTGCATAGTTGGAGAGTTGCTACTGGACTGGTGTAAAACTGCTGCAGACAAAGCTCCAGCATGACGGCCAGATGGTTGGCTTTTTCCTCAAGGAGGTCAGGAAAGGCTTCCTCCGTCCTCCTGAATGGTATATTTAGATGTGGGATGACTGAGCATCCCCACCTTGCCCTGACATTGTTCTCCCTCCATCCTTGTTATCTGTGCAGCTCGGCTGTCAGTGAGAAGCTTCAGCTGCTGCTGGATGTGGGACACGAGGATCTAATCTTGTCCCCATATCACCTTCTATTGAAATTCCGCAAGTTCTCATTTTATTTCATATGCAAACAGGAGCAGCAAGTAATGAAAAATCCTCTTTGCATATGAATCACCGGGGTGAGCTGTGTAATTGCATCTCTGCAAATAAATCTTCTCTGCTCCAAATTTGATGCTGTATAAACATATTAGAAGTCCTCTCGGCTCAGCGGGATTGGGCCTCATTACGCTATGCCATATACCTATAATGCTGAGGCTCCTCACACAATGCTGGGAATGCACGGGGCTGCTTCACTAAGTGGTTTCCAGAGATATCAGTCATCTCTGCTGGGGAGACTGGAAGGTATCAGCAGACCAGGGCCGTATTCTTGTTTAAGGGCCGGTACACACTGGTGTTCGTGGTGTTTGTTTGTCTGATACAAAATTGTGCAGAATCATCAACTATCAGGAAGATATCCAAAGAAAAAATCCCGCTGCACCAGATGGAGGGATATGATAAAAGAAGACCTTTATTTGTAATCCAACATCAAAATTGCAAGGAAAAGCTCACGCGTATCGGAGCGACGGCTCCTTAATCATAGCTTACAAAAGACAAACATTACACGGATTATATAGGTGAAAAAAGACACGCCCATAGGTGTCGACTCAATTCTTAAAGAGACATGATTAAAATGGTGTGAATCAATACAATACACCTAATAATAAAAAACATACACAGTAGATGTCCTTTTAAAACATAGCATCAAACATCGCATGTTGACAAATATGTGCAAATCGAAAATATATATGAGAGAGGGAACAGGACTAAATTAGAGGGAAAAAGGAGGGGTTTGGAGAGAAAAGGGGGGAGAAAAGGGGGGGGGGAAGAGGGATTGACATAGCAAAAGGGGGGGGGGGGGGGGTATTGTATGAACATATACATGTATAAATATATCAATGTGTAAAAATGCGTACATGTACACCCACAGTCTATAATGGTCGTTGGAAAGTGTTGGAAACTATATGGAGACCTGCCTAACGCACAACTAGGAGTGAATATGCATCACTGTTTGTTAAACATTATATATCGTACTTAGATCTAACCTAGAATTCAAACCTAAAGGTATGCGTGTCCCCAATTTCCAAATCCAGTACGCCTCTCTTTTTAACAGCATCCTGTCTGTGTCCCCACCCCTCACAGAACTCACAATCCTCTCCACACCCTGAAACTTAAAGCTGGACATGTCCCCGGAGTGGACATGTAAGAAATGTTTGGAAACACTAGAGATCTTGGTGATATAGGACTTATCCCTAAGGCACCTACCCGCTCCATTATAATGCTCAGATATTCTTTGTCGCAATGGGCGGGTGGTACAACCAACGTACTGGACTTTACATGTTTGGCACGATATTAAATAAACAACATTACATGTATGGCAATTGATATATTGTTTCATATCGTGCATGGTAGATTTGGAATATGAGACAATTACCCGAGTCTGGTCGTGAACACCACAGTACCTACACGTGTTGTACCCACACCTGTAGGAGCCTTTATATGTGAGCCAAGTTGGGGTTTGTTTAGCTTTACCGCAATATAAACTCGGTGAGAGACTTGCAGCGAGAGTGGGGGCACGTCTTGAGGAGAAACCGCATCCTTCTGTTAGTATTCTATGTAATTTTGGGTCCGCGTGCAGGACAGGCAAGTATTTTTTAATAGTATTAACAATTAGATTGTATTCTAAACTATAAGAGGTCTTGACGCGGTGGCCTACAGAGATGAGGCACTGCGCCAATTGGGGGATAGTAACACCTATCAGGTCTTGCCTGGGGATCCCACTCAACGCTTCCAGAAGGAGCTGGGACAGCCTAGGTGTCTCGTTGGGAGTTTTTAGTGATAGAGAGAGGGGGTACCTTATGGTGGAGGCTCCCATTGTCCCGATTTTTCATCACTTACCCAAAGTACACAAACCGGACGTCCCCCCGAGGGGCCGCCCGATAGTTGCGGGTATAGGCTCCTTGGGTGAGCGCCTGGGACAGTGGGTGGACACATGTCTCCAGCCTTTGGTACGCCGTCTCCCTGGGTTTTTGCGTGACACTACACATCTATTGTCTAGTATAGAGAACCTAGAGTGGGATGACCGTTTCATTTGGGTGACAATGGATGTCGCCTCATTATACTCCTCCATTCCCCACCACCTGGCCTTAAAAGCCTTAGATTTCCATATTAAAAAATATAGCACTTTTTCCCCAGATATTCCAAATCTACCATGCACGATATGAAACAATATATCAATTGCCATACATGTAATGTTGTTTATTTAATATCGTGCCAAACATGTAAAGTCCAGTACGTTGGTTGTACCACCCGCCCATTGCGACAAAGAATATCTGAGCATTATAATGGAGCGGGTAGGTGCCTTAGGGATAAGTCCTATATCACCAAGATCTCTAGTGTTTCCAAACATTTCTTACATGTCCACTCCGGGGACATGTCCAGCTTTAAGTTTCAGGGTGTGGAGAGGATTGTGAGTTCTGTGAGGGGTGGGGACACAGACAGGATGCTGTTAAAAAGAGAGGCGTACTGGATTTGGAAATTGGGGACACGCATACCTTTAGGTTTGAATTCTAGGTTAGATCTAAGTACGATATATAATGTTTAACAAACAGTGATGCATATTCACTCCTAGTTGTGCGTTAGGCAGGTCTCCATATAGTTTCCAACACTTTCCAACGACCATTATAGACTGTGGGTGTACATGTACGCATTTTTACACATTGATATATTTATACATGTATATGTTCATACAATACCCCCCCCCCCCCCCTTTTGCTATGTCAATCCCTCTTCCCCCCCCCCTTTTCTCCCCCCTTTTCTCTCCAAACCCCTCCTTTTTCCCTCTAATTTAGTCCTGTTCCCTCTCTCATATATATTTTCGATTTGCACATATTTGTCAACATGCGATGTTTGATGCTATGTTTTAAAAGGACATCTACTGTGTATGTTTTTTATTATTAGGTGTATTGTATTGATTCACACCATTTTAATCATGTCTCTTTAAGAATTGAGTCGACACCTATGGGCGTGTCTTTTTTCACCTATATAATCCGTGTAATGTTTGTCTTTTGTAAGCTATGATTAAGGAGCCGTCGCTCCGATACGCGTGAGCTTTTCCTTGCAATTTTGATGTTGGATTACAAATAAAGGTCTTCTTTTATCATATCCCTCCATCTGGTGCAGCGGGATTTTTTCTTTGGATTTCTGGATGTTTGGCTTGAACTTCCCTGCTCCCATATGTGTCACAGACGTGAGTGTAGCAGCCTGTCTACCAGTTTTTATCAGGAAGATAGTGTCATATTGCAACAGGATCTGGATAGGATGGCTATATGGGCACATACATGGAAGATGAAATTCAATGTTGAAAAATGTAAAGTCATGCATTTTGGTCGTACCAATGGTCTAGCACCATACAAAATAAATGGGATACAGTTGGGGACATCAAACTTGGAGAAGGACTTAGGAGTACTCATCGACAACAAGTTAAATAATCATACTCAATGCCAAGCCGCTGCAGCTAAAGCTAACAAAATTTTGGGATGCATTAAAAGGGAAATAAAAACTCGAGATGCTAGCATAATATTGCCCCTGTTTAACTCTCTAGTAAGGCCACATCTGGAATATGGAATTCAGTTCTGGGCACCACATTACAAAAAAGATATTGCAGTTTTAGAGCAGGTGCAGAGACGAGCAACAAAATTGATACGCGGGATGGAAGGTCTCACTTACCAAGAAAGGTTAGATAAACTGGGTTTATTCAGTCTAGAGAAAAGACGCCTTAGAGGAGATCTAATTAACATGTATAAATACATCAGAGGGCAATATAATAGCTTGGCGGATGAGCTTTTTGTCCCTAGGCCTTCTCAAAGGACTAGAGGACATGATCTGCGCATGGAGGAAAAACGTTTTAGCCATTTATTTAGGAAAGGGTTCTTTCTATGGCTATAAAAAAGGGCGCACCCATTCACTACAAAATATCGGCTATTGGGCGCCCAAGAGTAAATTTCGGCGCCCGAGAAATTGCAGTTGCAGCGATTGTGTTAACAAAAGTTTTCGTTTACAGAATAAGGTTTATTACAAATATCGTTAAAAATGTACTTTTACTTTGTTTAACTTATTTTGTCATTTTCAAATTTCACTTTCAGGAGTGTAATAAGCACATTTTTGTTTTTATAAGTACAATGCTTAACCACGTCACCACTGAGGGGTTTTACCCCCTGACCACCAGAGCAATTTTCACCTTTCAGCGCTCCGTCCATTCATTCGTCTATAACTTTATTATTACTTATCGCAATGAAATGAACTATATCTTGTTTTTTCCGCCACCAATTAGGCTTTCTTTAGGTGGGACATTATGCCAAGAATTATTTTATTCTAAATGTGTTTTAATGGGGAAAATAGGAAAAAATGTGGGAAAAAATTATTATTTTCAGTTTTCGGCCATTATAGTTTTTAAATAATGCATACTACTGTAATTAAAACCCATGACATTTATTTGCCCATTATTCCCGATTATAAAACCGTTTAAATTATGTCCCTATCACAATGTTTGGCCCCAATATTTTATTTGGAAATAAAGGTGCATTTTTTTCAGTTTTGCGTCCATCCCTAATTACAAGCCCGTAGTTTATAAAGTAACAGTGTTATACCCTCTTGACATAAATATTTAAAAAGTTTATTCCCTAAGGTAACTATTTATGTTTTTTTTTTTATTGTATATATATATATATTTTTTTTTAAATTACAAAAAAAAAAAATTGGGGAATGTGGGTGGTAATGAGTTAATTTATTATGTAAAACAATTTATTTGTATGTGTAAAATGCATTAGGGTGTAGTTTACTATTTGGACACAAGATGGTCACAGTGAGTATGTTTACATGCGACCTGTAAGTGACCGGAAGGACGCTTACAGGAAGCAGTAGGAGGCTGGGAGACTCACAATGATCGCGCTGTTTCTGAAAGAAGCAGCAGATCATTGCGGGGCTTAGATCAACGAACGGGAATGGATTTTCCCGTTCATTGATCTCCGGGCAAGCGGGCGGCGGTGTGCACGAGCGGCGGGTGCGCGCGCACGAGCGTCGGTAGCGCGGACAGCAGCGGGAGCGCGGAAGGTACGGATTTCTCCGTCCCTGGTTTTTAGGAGGGAAAAAAGGGACGGAGAAATTCGTACCGCCGGGGGTAAAGTGGTTAAATATCGTTTTCAAACTTATTGTATTACAAATATATTGTTTTTGGTGTTAACCTTGTTTTCAGAATTATAATGCATAAATTAGTTTTCGGATTTATTTGCTTACTAATATATCGCTTTTAATATTACCGTTATTTTAAGATTTATAAATATATAACTTTTTCTATATATAATATTTTTCATGCGTACATGATTGTAAAGCTATTTATGCTATTACAAATATGTAACTTTTACAATTCATAATATTTTAAATGTTCACGTGATTGTAAGGCTATTTACTGTATTAAAAATATATAAATTATTCTATTCATGTTATTTGTAGTGAGGTATTTTATGGTATCAAATATATTATTGTTTCTATGTGTGTAAGGGTGTTTGTGCAGTGGGGATGGTTAGGGTTAGGAACCACCATTGGGGTGGTTAGGGTAATGCTGGGCATACACGGAGCGTTTTCTCCTTATCAATCGAGCCGCTGATGGCTCGATTGATAATATCCGACAGGTCAGATGACCCGCCGGATAGATTCCCCGCTCGATCCCTGCGGGCGGGCAATAGCGGGGAATCGAGCGGAAGATAAGGAGCGCCCGCGGTTACGATCGGGGATCGATAGAGGCGCCGGCGGGGATACGCCGGGATCGAG
The DNA here is from genome assembly GCF_040937935.1 of Hyperolius riggenbachi. Classification (NCBI taxonomy): domain Eukaryota; kingdom Metazoa; phylum Chordata; class Amphibia; order Anura; family Hyperoliidae; genus Hyperolius; species Hyperolius riggenbachi. The sequence continues at coordinate 200,099,255 of NC_090657.1, forward strand.
CCAGCGCATAATCGAGGCCGTGTATGCCCAGCATTAGGCACCACCAGAGAGGTGGTTAGGGTTGGGCACCACTGGGGGGTGATTAGTGTTAGGCACCACCAGGGGGTCTAGGGGTTAGGGATAGGTACAGGGAGGGTTGTCTGTGAGAGTAGGACTAGGTATAGTTCCAGTACAATATTTGTAACATAAACAATTTATTAAACTATGCTTATTAACACCAAGGGGGGTCTAGGGATTAGGGGTAGGTACAGGGAGAGTTCTTTGTGACAGTACAGTTCGGTATAATTGCAGTAAAATACCTGTATTATCTACAACTTTATTACTATGCTTATTACAAGTGTAAATATTGTTTTTTCGTATAGATTGTATTTTGCCATTTCATTAGCTTTAATTCAACATATTTAGCACTAGATTTTCGTTTATAACAGAGAAATGAAAAATATTGTTTTACATAAAAACTTATAATTTCGGCTATATACTGCGTCCTTTTTTCCAGACTCCCTTTTTGCATGGACGCTAGGCTGATTGCCCAAGCAAGCGGCATGCACATCAGGCGATCCCCGGGACTTTGCTTTACTCAGTCGTCCCTCAGTTCCCCTGGGATCATATGAGTTCTGGTCTGGTTGCATCCTCCGCCCTTGATCTCCATATCATCACACTGGCTTCAGCATAGTTACACAGGTGAATCTTCTAACTTCAAAAATCAATATACAGCAATATATAGGAAGGGTTTCTGATGCTGAAACCAGGAAAAAATAACCTAAAAGTAGGTATCCTAAATAATTGACAGCATTCTACTATATGTCATTGAAGTGCCTTTTCAAGGATACTTGCGTTCTATATAAAAACAGAATCTGTGCTTTGCCCACTCATCATTGTTAACTCAGCAGGAGAGGTAAACTAAGTACAGTCTGAAGGCATGGATATAGCCAGCAGTGTACACTTGCATTTCTTCTTTATCTTAACCTATAGAAGCTACTGTTCTTCATGTTACCCTATAGAAGCTGCAAAAAAAAGTGTTTTCCTTCTCCCTATCATTTTGTTAAACATTGCTTTTCCTGTGCAAAATACATTCCAGAACAGACCATTTTAAAAAATTGAACATTGTAGAAAACAATTGTTACTTTACCTATGGTGTGTGAAACACACATGCACTTACACATGAAAGTTTTTCATTACTCAGTCAGAATAAATAAATGTTGTGTGGGTGAAAGTCACAAATCTCATTTATTTTCCAGTGACAATTTACTTCAATTTTCTTTACTATTATTGCACCCTGTTTGGAGAGGTCAGTCACAAACACTAAAAAAGCAGTATCAGGAATTTTGCCTTTAAATTCATACTGGTGGCAGCACTTGTGGACTTTGCATGGACTTTTGCTGTCCACCAGCAGGTATCTCTCCTCTTAGGACCGGAGTTCACACTTAGTTCACACTTGCTTAAAAAGTACCCGTTCAGGATGTTTTTTTTAAGCTCCGCTTAGCGCAGGAAGTGGATCCTAATGTTAAAAATAGGATCTGCCTCCACTTGTTGGAAAAAAAATGGATCGGCTTGGCTAAGTGTAATGCAGAGTCCGATCTTGGCACATTTGACCAGAAGGGAAAATGTATGTAATGAAAGCCTATGAGAATAGACACTGTCTGTTCTTAGTAGGCTAGTTGCCGCGTCTGCTTTGCCCATTTTGTTGTAAATACTCACGTGTCCCGCCGCTGCCAACTGCTGTGGCTCGGCCCCTCCTACTCAGCCCAGAGACCAGCATAAGCATGGGGACCTCCATTGGGCTGCAAAAGACCAATGTAAATTCTCATTGGTCCATGGTGGACCAATTAAAATTCTTCTTATTGCTAGGGAGAATGAGCCTATCCAGCCTATGAAGAGCCCCATGCTCCTGCTGGCCTCCGAGCTGAATATGGAAGGACCGAGCAGCGGCGGCGAAACAGGTGATTGTCGATGCATACAGGCGAATGTGATAGACGCAGGCGCCGACAAGCAGACGTGGAGTGGATGGGGAAATTGTTGCAAAGCGGTGAGAACGCATCCACCTAACAGATGCACTTACACTTTCCGTTTTGCATCCACCCTAGTGTGAATTGTCTGGGAACTGTGCAGCTCTTCAGCTCACCTGCGGATGAAACTCTGAAAACAATCTGAACTGTCTCATGACTAACCTGCAGCACATTTTATATATTCCTCCCTCTTTCACACCTTCCTCTTTTCTTCACCTTCCTCTCTTCTCCCCTTCCTCTCTTCCTCCCCTTCCTATCTTTCACCCCTTCCTATCTTTCACCCCTTTGTCTTTTCTTCCCCTTCCTCTTTTCTTCCCCTTCCTCCCTTCTCCCTTCCTCTTCTCTCCCCTTCCTCTCTTCTTCCCCTTCCTGTTCTGAGCTTCTTATCACCTCGAATTGCATGTGGCCCTCTGTTTATTTTTCCTTCTCTCTTGTTTATCTCCGCTCTTCTTTTACTTTCTCCCCTCCTTCACCTTATCTCTTCTTCCTCTTTTTACCTGTTTCTTTCTCTCCCCTTTGAACAATAGTAATGATGTACAGGTTAATATCCTCCTCAGTCTGCCGTACACAGAGACCCTGTCATCTCAATCAGTATTTGTGTCCATTTATTTTACCGATAGCCAGCAAACTTTTCTCACTAATGGCACCATTATTTTACTGCTATTTTCCTCCTTTGTTGCCTCCTGTTTTTTTTC